>NW_022095814.1:0-108481 GCF_006542625.1 Nomascus leucogenys | reverse complement strand
AAATGTGGTATATATATATATACACACACACACACATTCACACATACATACATACATACATACCATGGAATACTATGTAGTCATAAAAATGGATGAGATCCTGCACCTTGCAGGGACATGGAAGTAAATGGAAGGCATTATCCTCAGAAAACCAAAACAGAAACAGAAACCCAAACACTGCATGTTCTCACTCATAAGTGGGAGCTGAACAATGAGAACACATGGACACGGGGGAACAACACACACTGGGGCCTGTTGTGGAGGTGGGGGAAAGGAGGGCGTCAGGAAAAATAGCTAATGCATGCAGGGCTTAATACCTAGGTGATGGGTTGATGGGTGCAGCAAACCACCACGGCACAGATGTGCCTATGTAACAAATGTACCCCCCATCCTGCACATGTATCCTGGAACTAAAAAAAAAACGATGGTTACCACCACATACACATTCACCCCAAAAGCCAAGATCTCAAGAAATTTCATCTTTCATAAATGCAGACGTACAAAAAGGACATCTCTTCATTTACTGAGGAAGTTTCAACATTTTTACAGACACACACAATGCTTACAAAGTCAACATTGTTGACAGTGCACCTTTGTGAAGTCGAATTTGCAAAAAGATGCATAAATGAATTAGAGCTCTGTAAAAGAAATGATGCAAAGGTGAAACACAAGCATAGTGATTGTAAAACATAATGCTGACAATTTAAAATAGTGAGAAAAAACAAACAAAAATAGAAAAAATTACAAACAATAAAAAACTAAACGGAAAATCTGATTTATGAAAAAGTATACCACAGGCGTATATTACGGGCGATTGCACAGAAACAGTCCCTAAGAGCTGGCTGACCTTCAAGTCATTAAGTGTATTTGAAGGTTTGCATCACAATAGATAACTGCTTTTTTTCTTTTAAGACATGGCTTCCTTGGAGAATGAGCTCACATTCATCTTCTCTGCGGCACTTGCTCTTTTTTTTTTTTTTTGAGACGGAGTCTTGCTCTGTCGCCCAGGCTGGAGTGCAGTGGCGCAATCTCGGCTCACTGCAAGCTCCGCCTCTGGGTTCACGCCATTCTCCTGCCTCACCTCTCCAGTAGCTGGGACTACAGGCGCCTGCCACCACGCCCGGCTAATTTTTTTGTATTTTTAGTAGAGACGGGGTTTCACCGTGGTCTCGATCTCCTGACCTCGTGATCCGCCCGCCTCGGCCTCCCAAAGTGCTGGGATTACAAGCGTGAGCCACGCGCCGGCCGGCACTGCTCTTTTTGAAATTCCTCTGTGATTTGACGGCACACCAGGATAACATTCTCCTTACATTTTCCCATTTTCCATGCTGTGCTTCTGTGTTGTTTGGGGTACGTGGATATGCATCTGCATGCCCTCTTGTACAGACCACAGGTTTAATACAAAAATACTGGTGACGGAACAGAATACTGTGTGTAAGTGGTCTTCTTATCCTACTTAACACAATTATTTTGAAGCAGTCAGCAACTTTGCTGGTTTCTTTGGGCAAATGTGGCCATGATTCCCTAAAAGCTCCCAGTGTGTGATCAGCTGGGAGGAACCAACGCAGGTAAGAGACTCAACTCATTTTAACGGAAGTTTCTGTCACTGTCATATCATGTGGCCAAGCCACTCATCTGAATTTTCCACCAAATGCATTGGACTGAATGGAAAAAACAAACTTTATTGGTAACAACTTGAAATTCACTTATAGAAGACTTGATGGCACCTAATTCCAAATCCATCATTATAGTTTGAGGATTCAATTAGATGTTAGGAATTTTAGACTCAGGGATTTTGATCTTTAGGGATTTCAAATTTCAGAATTACAGCATTTGAGATTCTGTCTTCCAGGACTGTGACAGGCACTAGTTTGAAGCCCTAACCCCTACTGAGGTATTGTGGAAATGCGGCCTCTGCGAGATGATTAGATTTCATGTAAGGATGGGGCTCTACTGAGATCAGTGTCTTTATAATAAGAGACACCAGAGAGCCTGCTGTCTCTCCTCTGTCTCTGCTATATCAGGGTCCAGAGAAAAGGTGGGCGCCTGCAAGCCAGGAAGAGCCACATCAGAAGCAAGCCCTGCCAGGTCTTGATCTAAGACTTTCCAGCCTCCAGAATTGTGAGAAAGTAAGTTTCTGTTGTTTAAGCCACCTAGCCTCTGGCATTTTGTTATGGCAGGCCGGAGCTGATTAAGATAATAACCCAGATAGACGAAAATTAACTAAAAATGGACTGTAGATCTGTATGTAAAACCCAAAACTATACACTTTTTAGAAGAAAACAGGAGGAAAACTTTTGTGGACTGGGTTAGCCAAGATTTCTTAGATACAACATCAAATCACATCCATGGGCGGGGAGTGGGGAGCAAGGTGGCTGATATGGTTTGGCTGTGTCCCACCCAAATCTCATCTTGAATTGTATGCCCATATTCCCACGTGTTGTGGGGAGGACCCAGTGGGAGATAATTGAATCATGGGGGCAGTTTCCCCCATACTGTTCTCGTGGCAGTGAATAAGTCTCACATGATCTGATGGTTTTATATGGGGTTTCCGATTTTGCTTCTCTCTCATTCTCTCTTTGCCTGTCGCCATCCACGTAAGCTTGGTCCTCCTTGCCTTCTGCCATGATTGTGAGGCCTCCCAGCCAAGTGGAATGCAGATGCAGCTTAGATCACAACACTCAAGTCCTATTGATTACCTGGAAAGCCTTCCCAAGGACAGGTATGAACAAACACAGACTGCAAAGACTATATGACAAATACCTCTCTCTTCAATGCACAGACACAGATGAACATCCATAAGCGTCAAGACCATCCTGGAAAACATGACCTTACCAAATGAACTAATGAGGCACCAGGGACCAATCCTGGAGAAACGGAGATATGTGACCTTTCAGTCAGAGAATTCAAAATAGTTGTTCTGAGGAAACTCAGAGAAATTCAAGATAACACAGAAGGTATTTGGAATTCTATTTAAAAAAATTAACAAAGAGATTAAAATAATTAAAAAGAAGCAGAAATTCTGGAGCTGAAAAATGCAGTTGACATACTAAAGGATGAATCAGAACTTTTTAAGAGCTTGAAGACAGGCTATTTGAAAATATACAGTCAGAGAAGACAAAGAGAAAAGAATAAACAATAATGAAGCACGCCTACAATTATCTAGAAAATCACCTCAAAAGGGCAAATCTAAGAGTTATTGGCCCTAAAAAGGAGGTAGAGAGACAGGGGTAGAAAGTTTATTCAAAGGGATCATAACTTCCCAAACCTAGAGAAAGTTATCAGTATCCAAGAATAAAGAGGTTATAGAACACAAGCAGATTTAACCCAAAGACGACTACCTCAAGGCATTTAATAATCAAACTGATACTGGAGAAATTAAAAGAAATTAGTGGCTAGTGTGAGCAACTATACACCAATAAATTGGGAAATCTAGGAGAAAAAATCTAGAAATAAATCTAGGGGAAGAGATCTAGAAAATCTAGGAAAAAAATCAAATTCCTAGACACATACAGCCTACCAAGACTGAACCATGAAAAAATCCAAAACCTAAATAGATCAATAACAAGTAATAGGATCAAAGTCATAATAAAAAGTCTCCTAGCAAAGAAAAGCCTGGGACCCAATGGCTTCACTGCTGAAATCTACCAAACATTTAAAGAACTAATACCAATCCTACCCAAATTATTCCAAAAAATAGAAGAGGAAGGAATACTTCCAAACTCACTCTACAAGACAAATTTTACCCTGATACCAAAACCAGACAAAGACACATAAAAAAATGAAAACTATAGGCCAATATCACTGAAACCACTGAAATCCTCAACAAAGTACTAGCAAAAATCCTCAACAAAATACTAGCAAACCGAATTCAACACATTAAAAGATCATTCATCATGACCAAGTGGGATTTATTCCAGGGATGCAAGGATAGTTCAACATACACAAATCAATTAATGTGATACATCATGTCAACAGAATGGACACAAAAAACATATGATCATTTCAACTGATGCTGAAAAGCATTTGATAACATTCAACATCTCTTCATGATTAAAAATCCTAAAAACTAGGTATAGAAGGAACATCCCTCAACATAATAAAAGCCATATACAAAAGATCCAAAATTAGCATCATATTGAATGGAGAAAAACTGAAAGCCTTTCCTCTGAGATTGGGAACATGACAAGCGTGCCTACTGTCACCACTGTTATTCAACATTGTACTGAAAGTCCTAGCTAAAGCAATCAGGCAAGAGAAATAAAGGGCATCCAAACTGGAAAGGAAGAAGTCAAATTCTCCATGTTTGCAGATGATATAATATTACATTTTAAAAAAACCTAAAGACTCCCCCAAACAACTATTAGACCTGATAAACTCAGCAAAGTTTCAGGACACAAAATCAACATAAAAAATCGGTAGCATTTCTTTTTTTTTTTTTTTTTTTTTGAGATGGAGTCTCACCCTGTCACCCAGGCTGGAGTGCAGTGGCGCGATCTTGGCTCACTGCAACCTCCGCTTCCCGGGTTCAAGCAATTCTGCTGCCTCAGCCTCCCAAGTAGCTGGGATTACAGGCATGTGCCACCACGCCCAGCTAATTTTGTATATTTTAAGTAGAGATGGGGTTTCGCTATGTTAACCAGGATGGGTCTTGATCTCCTGACCTCATGATCCACCCACCTCGGCCTCCCAAAGTGCTGGGATTATAGGCGTGAGCCACTACGTCCAGCCATCAGTAGCATTTCTATATGCCAACAGTGAACAATCTGAAAAAGAAATCAAGAAAGTAATCTCATTTACAATAGCTACAAATAAAATAAAATATCTAGGAATTAACTAAAATAAAGGAGTGAAAGATCTCTAAAATGAAAACTACAAAACACTGATGCAAGAAATTAAAGAAGAGTAATCTCATTTACAACAGCGATAACTAAAATAAAATACCTAGGAATTAACCAAAGGAGTGAAAGATCTCTACGATGAAAACTATAAAATACTGATGCAAGAAATTAAAGAAGTTGTCAAAAAAATGGAAAGATATTCCATGTTTACAGATTGGAAGAATGACTATTGTTAAAATATCTATACTACCCAAAGCAATCTATAGATTTAATGCAATCTTTATCAAAATACCAATGGCATTCTTCACAAAAACAGAAAACACAGGCCGGGTGCAGTGGCTCATGCCTGTAATCCCAGAACTTTGGGAGGCCGAGGCAGGTGGATCATGAGGTCAGGAGTTCGAGACCAGCCCTGGCCAATATGGTGAAACCCTGTCTCCATTAAAAATACAAAATTAGCTGGGTGTGGTGGTGCGCACCTGTAGTCCCAGCTGCTCGGCAAGCTGAGGCAGGAGAATCGCTCGAACCCTGGAGGCAGAGGTTTCAGTGAGCCAAGATCGCACGACTGCACTCCAGCCTGGGTGACAGAGCGAGACTCCGCCTCAAAAAAAAAAAAAAAATAGAAAATACAATCCTAAAATTTATATGAAACCACAAAAGACCCAGAATAGCCCCAGCTATCCTAAGCAAGAGGAACAAAATTGGAGGAATCGCATTACCTGACTTAGACTACAGAGCTATAGCAATCAAAACAGCATGGTACTTGCATAAAAACAGACACGTAGATCAGTGGAAAAGAACAGAGAACCCACAGTAAATCAAATACATCTACAGTGAACTCATTTTTGACAAATATGCCAAGAACTTACATTGGGGAAGAGATGGTCTGTTCAATAAATGGTGCTGGGAAAACTGGATATCCATATGCAAAAGAATGAAACTAGACCCCTCTTTCACCACATACAAAAATCAAATCAAACTGGATTAAAGATTTACATTTAAGACTTCAAACTATGAAACTACTGAAAGAAAACATTGGGGAAATTCTCCAGGACATTGGACTAGGCAACGATTTCTTGAGTAAGACCCCACAAGCACAGGCAACCAAAGCAAAAATGGGCAGACGGGATCACATCAAGTTAAAAAGCTTCTGTACAGCAAAGGAAACTATCAACAAAGTGAAGAGACAACCCACAGAATGGGAGAAAATATCTGTAAACTACCCATCTGACAAGGGATTAATAACCAGAATATATACGGAGCTCAAACAACTCTAGGAAAAATAGAGTAATCCGATTAAATGTGGGCAAAAGATCTGAACAGACACTTCTCAAAAGAAGACAAACAGCAAACAGGCATATGAAAAGGTACTCAACATCGCTGATCATCAGAGAAATGCAAATAAAACATACAATGAGATATTTTCTCACTGCAGTTAAAATGGCTTTTGTCCAAACATCAGGCAATAACAAATGCTGGTGAAGATGTGAAGAAAAGGGAACCCTGGTACAATGTTGGTGGGAATGTAAATTAGTACAACCACTATGGAGAACAGTTTGGAGGTTCCTCAAAAAACTAAAAATAGAGCTACTATATGATCCAGCAATCCCTCTCCTGGGTATATGCTCAGAAGAAAGGAAATCAGTATATCAAAGAGATGCCTGCGGTCACGTATTCACTGCAGCACTATTCGCAATAGCCAAGATCTGGACACAACCTAAATGTCCATCATCATATGAATGAATAAAGAAATGTGGTGCATACACACAGTGAAGTGTAGGAATGAGATCCTGGCATTTGCGACAACACAGACGGCACTGGGGGGTCATTATGTTAAGTGAAATAAGCCAGGCACAGAAAGATAAACTTCACATGTTCTCGCTTATTTGTGGGAGCTAAACATTCAAACAATTGACCTCATGGAGATAAAGAATAAAAGGATGGTTACCAGAGGCTGGGAAGAGTAGTGGGTGGTGGGAGGAAGTAGGGAAGGTTAATGGTAAAAATATATATAAAAATATATTATATAGATATAAAATAATTTTATATATATATAATTTAAATATGTAATAAAATTTAAATATATAACAATTTATTATATATAATATATATATAGTTTTGACTATAGTCAAAATTAGTTTAACTATACACTTAAAAATAACTGAAAGAATACAATTGTATTGTTTGTAACACAAAGGATAAATGCTTGAGGTGAAGTGATGGATACCCCATTTACCCTGATGTGATTATCATGCACTGCATGCCTATATACAAATAGCTCACATAACCCGTAAATATATGTACTTACTATGTACTCACAGTAATTTAAAAAAATTTTAAATCTAAAAAAGCACATCCATAAAAGGAAAACAGATAAATTGAATTTCATCAAAAATTACAGCTTTGTTTGTTTGTTTTGTTTTGTTTTGTTTTGAGACGGAGTTTCACTCTATCTCCCAGGCTGGAGTGCAGTGGCACAATCTCGGCTCACTGCAAGCTCCACCTCCTGGGTTCATGCCATTCTCCTGCCTCAGCCTCCTGAGTAGCTGGGACTACAGGCGCCCACCACCACGCCCGGCTAATTTTTTGTATTTTTAGTAGAGATGGGGTGTCACTGTGTCAGCCAGGATGGTCTCGATCGCCTGACCTCGTGATCCGCCTGCCTCGGCCTCCCAAAGTGCTGGGATTACAGGTGTGAGCCACCATGCCTGGCCCAAAAATGACAACTTCTACTCTTTGAAAGACATTGTTAAAAGAATGAAAAGACAAGCCACTGACTCAGAAAACATATTACAAAGTCTGACAAAGGACTTGTGTCCAGAATATATAAACAACTCTTAAAATTCAACAATAAGAATGCAAACAATTCAACACAAAAATGGGCAAAGGATGTGAACAGACACTTTACCAAAGAAGACAGACGGATGGCAAATACATCTACGAAAAGATGTTTCACATTATTACCCATTTTGGAAATGCAAATTAAAACCACCACAAGATACCACTACATACCTACTAGATTAGCTAAAATAAAAAAAGATCATATCAAGAGTTGGCAAAGGCATGGAGGAACTGAATTCTCATACACAGCTTAAGAATGTAAAACGGTGCAACCAATTTGGAAAACACTTTGGCAGTTTCTTTAAAAGTGAAACATATCCCTACCATATGAACCAGCCCTTCCACTTCTAAATATTTTCCCAAGAGAAAAGGCCGGATATATGTTCACTGTCATGCACACACAAAGACTTGTACACAAATGTGCAGCTTTACTTATCACAGCAAGGAACTGGAACAACTCAAGTGTCCATCTACAGCTAAGTGGGTAAACAAATTGTACATCCACACCACAGAACACAGCTGACCTCTGAACAACGCGGGGGTTAGGGGTGTTGACCCCCTGCACAGCTGAAAATCCATGTATAAGTTTTAACTCCCTGAAAACTTAACCACTAATACCTTCCTGTTGATGGGAAGCCGTACCGATAACATAAACAGCCGGTTAACACATATTTTGTATGTTACATGTACTATATGCTGTATTTTTACAATAAAGTAAGCTAGAGGAAAGAAAAGGTTATTAAGAAAATCACAAGGAAGAGAAGATACAATTATAGGACTGTCCTGTATTTATCGATACCCTAAGTTCACGTCGTCTGTTTACAAGAAGAATCATCTGTCTGAAATGACCGCAGCTGCAGCCCTCAGTCTACAGTACATAGCAAGGAATTCAGCTTTTTCTTGTAATGTCACCACTTTTCCCTGCTTTTTGGGAGCACCTCCGGCATCACCAGTGGCACTGTGTATGGGTCCTAGGGTGTCAGCCAAGGTTTATAGGATTGCCTTAAACATGATTAAAACTGTGTGAGAACTGTGCGAGGTCACTGGTTTTTTTTTTGTTGGTTTTTGTTTTGTTTTGTTTGAGACGGAGTCGCACTCTGTCGCCCAGGCTAGAGTGCAGTGGCGTGATCTCGGCTCACTGGTACCTCTTTCTCCTGGGTTCAAGCGATTCTCCTGCCTCAGCCTCCCACATAGCTGGGATTACAGGCACCTGTCACTGTGCCTGGCTAATTTTTGTATTTTTAGTAGAGATGGGGTTTCACCATCTTGGCCAGGCTGGTCTCGAACTCCTGACCTCGTGATCCACCTGCCTTGGCCTCCCAAAGTGCTGGGATTTCAGGTGTGAGCCACCGCGCCTGGCCGAGAGATTACTTTTCACTGTGATTTGTGATTTACTGGAGGGACGAGCTGTGCTTGCCCAGATGATCAGCCTCACCCAGCGTTTTAAGCACTCACAGCACCTGAGCTCGTGGCTGTGCCTGTGGGAGGGGTTTGTAAAATATCAGTCATGCAGTACACACCGCAGGGAGTTTTGTGCAGTTGTGATTCATTTCTGCATCCCTACATTTGTTTAATTTCTCTAAACTGTGAAAGACCCCATATATGGTCTATAAGTGTTTGTATGCACGTAAGTTTTGATAAATTTTAACTTTTTATAATAGATTTGTGTATAATTTTTGGTATTACATGATTTAAAAACACTATCATCACTATATATTTTATGTATTCATGACACATCTTTTCGTTAGTGTTTTCAGTATTCCTAGGCCATGCTGTTTGTCTGAAAGCTTTTTCAAATTGTTAAATTTGAATTGTCCAAAAACCTCTCCAATACACTTGCTGAGAAAAACCCACGTGTACGTGGGCTGTGCAGTTCCAACACGCTGTTCGAGGGTCACACTGCTGCTGTGAGCGAGCCACGCATCTGGACCCACGGTAATTATGCTGAGTGAAGGCGGCCAGACCAGTGAAGCATGTGACTGCATTTACCTGACCCTCCACCAAATGTAAAACTGCTGTGCAGGCAGAAAGTGGGTCATGGCTGCACGGTGTGGGGAGGGCTCCGGGATGGACAGGAGGAAACTTGGGGTGTTGGATATACATGTTCACTGTGTTGACTGTGGTGGGTCATTGGGGTACAGATGCATGTCGAAACTGATCAAACTGTACATTTGAAATAGGGGCCATATGCTATATGTCAGTTATACATCAACAAAGCTATATATCAACAAAGTTATACATTAACAAGACAAATTGACAAATCACTGTAAATCCCATAAAGCCTCTAGCTCTAAGTACTACTTTGCAGGAACTCCAGGGACAGAGGAATCTGTTAAATGAGACTAGGGAGACGCAATCAGCAGAAGCCGGACTGCTGAAAGCACCGATGGCAAATCATTCAACATCATCCACAACACAGTCAAGGAAAAGGATGACGGAGGAATCTGGATATTTAAAGGGATTTATCAACAACTGCAATGTATAGACCTTCTTTGGATCTCAATTCAAACCAGAAACTGTAAAGAAAAAAGGAAGAAGATGAGAAAGTGGACAAGGAGGAGAAAAACAGAACTTTATGAAACAGAAAGTCCTAGGACGGAACACTTTGGCATCCTTCAAGTCAACACAGGGTGTAGGACTCCATTTACATAAAATTCCAGAAAACATAAACCAGTCTATGGTCACGGAAAGCAGAGGGGCGGGCGGGGTGGGGGACGGGAGCCTCTCTAGCTGCTGCATGTGTGACCTGCACGTGGAGACATCTGAGAGGAACAAGGGGTGGGTTTGCAGTAACACTGTTTTTTCCTTTGTAATTTTTTATATTGCTTGACTTTATAAAACAGTGAAGCATAACTTTGACAAATGCAATAAAGTTTTTCTTTTTCATTTTTTGAGACAGGGTCTGTTACCCAGGCTGGAGGGCAGTGGCACAATCATGGCTCACGGTGGCCTTGACCTCCTGGGCTCAGGCGATCCTCCCACCTCAGCCTCCCGAGTTACTGGGACTAAAGGTGTGAACCACCACACTCAGATAATTTTTCGTAGAGACAGGGTCTCACTCTATTGCCCAGACTGGTCTTAAATCCCTGGGCTCAAGTGATCCTCCTGCCTCAGCCTCTCAAAGTGCTGGGATTATAGGTGTGAGCCACTACACCTAGCCTTTTTTTTTTTTTTTTTAAATTTCCCACACTACACTGGCATAAAGGTCTATTTTAAAATTGTTTTAAGTGAATACAGTATGTAACTGATAAAGGAACATTCATTTTCTTTAATTAAACAACATGAAAATAAAAAAAAAATCTTCCATGGGCATCAAAGCTGACACTCAGGAGAAAGCCTGCCCCCACGTGGCAGCTCAGCCGTGGCCTCCGGGGAACCTGCCCTCGTGAACAGCGCTCTGACCGCGGTCTGGAGCTGGGCTGAAACTCAGCATGTGTCCAGATTCCTGCAGTTCAGAACCAGCTTGGCAACGCCGAACCGCATTCCTGTTTGCACGAGGTGCACGTTACTTAGAAAAGTAGCCACAGTCTGCCTGAGTTCCTGTTTTAAGTATTTTCACAACTTCACTGAAAAGCCCATCAACTCATTCACAGTGTGCAGCCTAGTAACCAGGACACCCGCACTTGGCCGCTAGCTCGTACAGGGAAGGGCTGTCAGGACAAGACCACAAGATGGTCTCTGACTCCCCCAGGGCCAGCCAAGGGCTCCACAGAGGATGGCAGGGACAAGCCACCCATGTGGCAACGGCCACCACCCCTCTCTCAGACGGCTCATACCCGAGGCAGCACCGCGGGCGGCCCCATGTCCAGTCTCACACCAGCACAGTCCACTGCCGAGGACACCCTGTTGTCCACATCGCATGCAGCAGCCTGGCTCTTGGAACGTGCTGGGGGCACACAGGACACGGAGACTCTGAAACACTAGCTGTGGGATTTCTGAGCTCGTCCTCCCGCCCTCCCACCCTCCGCGTGTGGGATTCCTGACCTCACCCTCCTGCCCTCTGCGTGTGGGATTACCGAGCTCGCCCTCCCACCCTCCGCGTGTAAGCGGACCTGTGCCGTCGGGTTTCCCAGCTCAGAACTTGAACCAGCCTGAACTGCCAGCCTGAGACCAGCCTAGCGTGTGTGTCCGCTCGGGCCACCCTCATCTTCCACTCTGTGCGATTGACAGCATGTGAGTGAAGGCGACGACAGAAGGACCACGGCCCACGACGACGCAGACACAGGAGGCCACAGCATAATGCAGGACACGGCGCCCAGAGGCGACCTGCGCACCTGCCCCAGACGAGGCGTCAGGCGAGGTACCTGGGTCAGGAGCTGCTCGGGCGTCAGCTGGTTGATCCAACGTGTGTATCGTTCTGTGGAGTTAGGGGGATCTCTCCTCACTCGGCAGCCAATGATCTGTGAAAAACAACAGCAGAGCTCAAAACAAAGTCAGGTAGGCAGGTGCATGTGCACACCTGTGTGTATGATGTCCAGACAGGAAACAGAAATGCCGCAATCTGGGTCAGGCAAACGCCGGGAGTCGAAGGCAAGGAGGAGGAGGGATGCCTGCTCTTGCTTGGGACAGCACAGCATCGATGGGCACGACAGCAGACGGCCCTGGACACGCATCTCGGCAGTGAACCGCAGAGCTGCTCTGGGCTAGATTGAGAATATGTCGCAGATGACATTTCCCCTTAATGAACTCAAATCGAATAGCCCGTATGCAAGGTGAGTTATTTCTAAAAACTCACTTCTTGAATCACATGCAAAGTGGGTGTGAGGAAACCGCTGCCTGTCCGCAGGCCTCCTGTCTGAACCGGCTCCATTCAGCTCAGAAAAGCAGCGTCCCTAAGTGGAGAAGAGTCTTGCGACCAGCCGGCTTCCTCCAGGGCCGACAACCCTCTCCCCGGGGAATCCAGGCCAGCACCCCTGCCTCACGTGACATCCTGTCAGTAGCCTTGACCCCTTCCTGGGCCCTGCAGAGCCTCAGAGCATCACCTGCCTCAGCCTTTCTCAACCCTCCCGCCGCCCTCCACCCCGCCCGGCCCCCTCTGTCCTGATCTCTGCCCCAGAGTGGGCTCCCAGCACTCAGCCCTGGCTCTGTTCTGCTCCTGAGATCCAGAGGTAGGAGGGCAGGTCCTTCAGGGCTCACGCTCACCTTGCAGCGGGAGGAGCTGGCTGGAGAGAGGACACCTGGGTGCGTCCACAGGAAATAGCACCCACCCCAAGTGAGGGCCCAGGGCCAGCAGAGCCGCCCGAGTGGACATCCTCACAGCACAGGGCCCAGGCCACAAGTCTCAGCGGACGCGGCTGATTCCGCCTCACCCAAGACCAACAAGGAGACAACAGTGAAAATGTAACCATGGTCCAAAGAGCAGCATCAGTGAGCCAGTCTCCTAACTCGGAAGTGATAAAGTTACATCTGAGGCCCCTGGATCTGGCTCCAACTAGTGTAGCATTTACATGTAGTGAGTGATTCGTTTCTACCAATGCAGTTAATGAAGCGCTTGGGGGAGGCTTCTGTTTGCATTTGTTGTTGTTTTTTTCTAATTAAACTTACTTTGAGAAAACTGTGAATTCACATTGCAGCTGTAAGAAATAACTGCAGAGAGACCCTCTGTGCCCTTCACCGCTTCCTCTGGTGGTAACGTCACGAGGACCCAAGGTCAACGCTGCACCAGGAAGGGGACACGATGGAGTCCAGATCCAGACGTCCCAGGGCACGAGGACCCGAGGCGCCCCTTACAGCCACTGGCAGCCCTCAACGGCAGCCGCTGTGCTGTCCTGACGCCGTGGCTGTGCTGTCCTGACGCCGTGGCTGTGCTCTCCAGAGCGTGATCCGGGAACGTGCAGGAGGGGGCCTTCCGTGCCCGGCTTTCGTGCTGCTCCTCAGCTCCCAGGACAGGCTTCCAGTCGCCACATATAACAGTAGTCAGGTCCTGTACTGACGATCCCAAACATTCAAGTTCAGGTTTTCTGTGCAGCGTCTTCAATCAACTGGGATAAATGCCCAGGAGAGCAACTGCTGGGTCACAGAACAGTTACATGTTCAGTTTTTACAGAAACTTCCAAACCGTCTCCAGAGTGGCTGCACCATCTCTCACCCTCAGTGATGCATGAGGATCCAGCTTCTCTGCCTCTCGCCAGCACTGGGTGTCTTGGTTTTCATTCCGTTCTGATGACACCGTGCTTTAACACAGGCTCCCTGAAGGCTGGCGAGGAGCACCTTTTCGTGCGGTTCTTTGCCGTCTGTACACCCTCCTTAGTGAAATGTCTTTTCATGTGTTTTGCTCATTTTCTAATTGGAACAAAACGCGCTTGGCCATGGCTGTGTAATTCTTTTCATATGCTGCTGAATTCTATCTGTGAACCTTTCATGTCTCTCTCCTAAAGCATATGCTAAAAACAGTTGTGAATTAGGACAGCTCTGGAGCTGCCGCCCTGCCCAGCGAGGTTTCCCCACGCCCAATCTGACCAAGATGCATTTCTAAACTGTTCGGTGTGTCTGTTTCTGTCCATCCTGCACAGCATCGACCTATGTACCATTGCATCTGTTTCCTGGTCTTGTCTATACTGTCTCACGTTTGACTGCTGAACAGAAAAGATTTTGAGGCGAGACAAAGGAAAATGCTGATCAAAAGCTGGAGGTAGAAGTCCTCTGTTCCAAAACGTGAAGACAGAGAGGCTCAGCGTCTACACACAAACAGCGAGACCCTGAGGCCAGCACTCCCGGGTCCTGGGAGGCAGCCGTGGGTGACAGGTGGTGTGAGTACACGCCAGCCCACTCCTGAGAGTCCGGCTCCCACCGGGGCATGAGAGGCACCTGTCAGACGGGGGCTGATTGACGCCTGCTTCCTCCGTGCATGCCCGACCCCTCCCCACGACTCCCCCAGCTTCATACTTCCCAGGAAAGGTAGAGCCACACTGGGTCTGTCACCAAGAGTGAGGACGGGGTGGGGGATCCTGTGAAACTAGAGGCCCGAGGCTGGCAATTCCTGTGGCTTTAATTAACCACGAGCCACGAGCATTGGTCTACAAACGGAGGAGGTGAGAGGATCTTTTTTGGCCTCAACATTTTTTAACCTTGGAAGAAGGCAGCAAGCTCTCTCCCATGCAACTGCATCTAAACAGCAGTAGGAAGGCGTGGATTCCAGAGAGACCAACCGCTCCCTCCCGTGCACCACAGCGCCCAGCCGCGATGCTGCCGGCAGTTCCTCTGCAGGAGACCTCGCGCTCTCAAGAGGAGGCGCAGGGAAGAGGCGCGCTCTGCGTTTAATCCTGCACCGAGACGTCAGATTCTCAGGACAGGAGCTTCTGTGGGCGCCGCGCCTAGCACAGGGCCTGGACCCAGTGAGCAGATGTGAATGAGAGGGCTGTGCGCTGGCCCAGAGGCTGGCTAACTTCCTCCAGGTTCCTAGAAGAAGCCACTTTCAAGACTCTCGACAAGCGTTGTGAGCTAATTCACTTGAAAGCCTCTGTGCCAACAGGCGGAGCAGAAGGTGCAGGTCGCTGGAGTCAATCCCAACAAGCAATCCTGGAACTCTTTCTAAATTTATACGGGGACCACCAGGATCTGGCAATTCCACTGAAAAAGAGTCAGAACGTTGAAAGGATAGGATAGTGACAGAAGGGGGGTGTGGGGGAACACGGGGGGCTGTGTTCCCTGAGTTGCCCACCACAGTCCCTCCCTGCCTGCCCTCCTCACATGGCCATTGACCTTCAAGCACTGAGAGGTGAGGTCTGCGCTCCCTCCCCTCAAATCTGGGGTCAGGGTGACACCACGTGACACGGTGCTCTGGGGCTACATCGTCAAAGGCAACACAGCTTCCGGCAGGCTCTCCTGGACACTTGTTCTTGCAGCCACCATGCTGCGGGGAAGCCCGAGCAGCTGCGTGGAGAGAAGGCGCCCAGCCCGGATCCCTGCCGCTGAGCGAGCGAGTGCGCAGGCTCCAGACGACCCCAGCCCGGCAGTGCAGAGGTGAGGACGCCTGCGAATGGAGACAAGCTGCCCCTCCTGACCCACAAAGACAGAAACTCAGACCTGCAAGGTGAACCCATCACACAGAAGGAAACTCACACCCTCGAGGTAAGTCCCCCATCATAAAACGTAACTCAGGGCTGGGACGTAACTCAGGGCCGGGCGCGGTGGCTCAGGCCTGTAATCCTAGCACTTTGGGAGGCTGAGGCAGGTGGATCACAAGGTCAGGAGTTCGAGACCAGCCTGGCCAACATGGTGAAACCCCATCTCTACTAAAAATACAAAAAAATTAGCCGGGCGTGGTGGTGCACACCTGTAATCCCAGCTACTCAGGAGGCTGAGGCAGGAGAATCACATGGACCTTGGAGGCGGAGGTTGCAGTGAGCCGAGACCGTACCCCTGCACTCCAGCCTGGGCAACAGAGCAAGACTCCGTCTCAAAAAAAAAAAAAAAAAAAGGTACTCAGACTCACGAGGTGAGTCCCCCACACAGAAAGGAACTCAGACCCACGAGGTGAGTCCCCCCACTGCACGGCCTGGCACAGTTTACACGGCACTTGGCTCTAAAGACGGTGGCAAGAAGGTCAGGGCTGCTGGGGCTGCAGCTCAGGCTCCCTGTGGATTCGCCACGGAGGCTGAGTCCTGAAGACAGCAAAGGGGCGAGACCTTCGATGGGCAGCACAGGAGGGTCAAGTGTGTCTGGGTGAACCCGGGAGAGGCACCCTCAGTGCACGGTGCTGGGTGCGAGGGAGGAAGGAGGGGCCGGGCTGAGGCGGGGGGCAAAGTGTTACGAACGCAGCAAGAGCTCAGAAGGGTTCCTTTCCAGAAACACACGTTTCTGGAATGGACTCAAGAAGTCAGCTTCTAAATTATACTGAAGGAAAGAAAAGAAAACAGTTGCATTTTTGACACTAACATCAACTCCCTGGGGCCACTGCTTTGGAGTGAATGACTTGCTGTCCGCTGCTGCGTGGGAGGGGGACTGCGGGGGCCCCTGGTGTGGGGCGCTGTGGGCAGCTGGGGGTGCATGGGGAGCTCGTCCAACCACCAGGCAGGCGGCTCTCCCCCTGCACTGCTGCTGCTGAGCCACGCCCCAGGGTCCAGAGTCGCCAGCACTGGGGGCTTCGGCCGCCACTCCTGAGCAGCGATGGTGAAGGCGAAGGCGAAGGTGAAGGAGGAGCACCCAGGGCCGACAGCCCGAACTACAGCCCAGCAGAGCCTGGAGGCCCCCGTCCAATGTGCCCCTGTCCCTCCCTGCCCCCGGAGTGAAGAGCACTGTCAGAGGAGAGCCCACAAGCACTCCAAGCCTTCAAGAGCTAAGAGTCAGTCACTGCAACAGCTTCTGCCTCTCCAAGGCCCAGTCTGGCATGTTCTGACCCCTTCCAGCTTGGGAAGTCACCCACCAGCCTGGGCACAGGCTCACAGGGCCGGGGGCTGTGGCCCTCCCAGGCTGCATGTGCAGAGGGGATGACGCCCCAGCCCTGTGCTCTGGGACTTCCTTAGACAAAGGCTGCAGAGTGCAACACGGACTTCATTTAAACAGAACACCTGGAAGTCCTGTTTATTTAAGTTAACAGGAAGCTTCTTTGGGGGCAGAAGTGGAAGCAGGGAGAGTCGGCTGCCGTGCCGTCTGGAGGATTATGGCTTGGCATAGGCAGGGGGCGGGGAACAGCGCCCAGGATGCAGGGCACGGCGGCTCCACCCATTCCTGTGACAGGCAAGCTGTGGCTCAGGCTGCTTCACAGGAACCCTCCTGTCTTTGTTCCTTCACTTCGCTTCCCTAAACCTCCCTGCATGCTCCATCCCAGTAGACGAGGGTGGGTGGGGCTGTACCCTAAGATGGTGCACCTGCCCTCACAGGGTTGTACCCTGAGGACTGGCTTAAACACTGGGAACAGAGATCAGTTCTGGAAAGGAGCTGGGTGGAGCCAGGGCAACCTTTGTGTTTGGTCTGGGGCGGTCTACAGGTGACCAGGAATGCAGGCTTTCCTCTCCGAGGTCTCCTGAGCACAGGCACAG
The DNA here is from genome assembly GCF_006542625.1 of Nomascus leucogenys. Lineage (NCBI taxonomy): Eukaryota > Metazoa > Chordata > Mammalia > Primates > Hylobatidae > Nomascus > Nomascus leucogenys. The sequence continues at coordinate 90,819 of NW_022095814.1, read as the reverse complement.
AGGCGGGAAACCACAGGATACACAGCGTCAGGAATCCAAGGGTCAGCCGGGGCAAAAGGAGGAGGAAGGACGGGGGTCGGCTGGTCCTCAGGGGCAGGGGCAAGTTACAGGGCACAATGCGGGTTCCCTGTTCTCGCTAACCTTGCGTAACAATGCCCTACATGCAGATTCCTAAAGTTCTGCAGTGATTTATTTACATGCAAATGCACGGTTTACGAAAGCTGCCATCAAAGGTCCTTCCTAATTAGCTGGTTTCTTGTAAAAGATCTTAAGAAAACAACGACCAAGTACAAGTATCTCAGCGTTTATTTCATTCTCTCAGGACAAACTGTAATTCACGTAACCACTAACCAGCAACTGCAAATTAAGATTTTTGTAGGTCATGATTTCTAAAAAATCCAGCCACGCAATAACAGCCTTTCTAAAGCTGACTTTGTTTTAGTGAAACAAAACTGTGATGACATCCCTAAGTTTCCTCCAGAAGAGCTTCGACGTGGAGAAACGGTGTGGATGCTCCACCTTACCGCGCCATTGGGAGAAGAGGAGGCACCTGGAGTAGAAGCTTCTCTCCCAAGTGCACAACAGGGCATCAGCGAAGGCAGTGAGAAGAGTAGCGAGAAAAAGGTTTAAAATCATCGATGAAAATGGAAATCAAGGTTGTCTTGTTACAATTAAGACAAACTGACCATGTGCATTTTCCCCACATTCCTGTGTATCCCTAAGTATCCCAGCTCGTGTGAACACATACCACGAATTCCTGGTATCCCTAAGTATCTCAGCTCATTTGAACACATGCCACGAAGAACTGCCAAAGGCAACTCCATTAATGAAGCCATCAGTGTGGAAATGAAAACATATCTGAAAGTATCTCCTCCACTAAAATGTCAACACTTATTACAAAATTCCTTAGACATTTGTAGGATCGATTCTAAACAGCTGGCAACTATCGTTTCTAGCTGTGTAAAAATCGCTGTGGCACCTCAAGTACGGACGGTTCAGTCCAGCCACGGTTTCCAGATCACGGGCCACGGTTTCCAGCTCAGAGGCCACGGTTTCCAGATCACGGGCCACAGGTTCCAGCTGAGAGGCCACGGTTTCCAGATCACGGGCCACAGTTTCCAGATCACGGGCCACAGTTTCCAGATCACGGGCCACAGTTTCCAGATCACAGGCCACAGGTTCCAGCTCAGAGGCCATGGTTTCCAGCTCCCAGGCCACGGTTTCCAGCTCAGAGGCCACGGTTTCCAGATCACGGGCCACAGTTTCCAGATCATGGGCCACAGTTTCCAGATCACAGGCCACAGGTTCCAGCTCAGAGGCCACGGTTTCCAGCTCATGGGCTGGCACAGGGTCTGCGCCACCTTTCAGTCCACAGGACCACACAGCTGCAAGAGCAGCGACGCAAAGGGAGCCGTCGGGCAGCTAACGTGGCAGGGACACCCCTTTCCAGCCTCCACGTGTGAGATCTCACACCTCTCCATGAAAGGCCCTCCTGGAAACCCCAGACTCTGCACTTTCCTCACATAAATTGTCCACGGAAGTCCCTCCCAAAGGACATTTTCCCCCGGTTTTCCCCTATTCCCCACAAAGGAACCAGACTGGGAAAACCATCTGTGATCACTCTCTGTTTCCACATGACTGAAACCCCACAGCACCTGTGGCTGGGGTAGAAATCTCCCCTAATCCCTAGATCCCTGGACCCCCCCATCCCGCCCGACATGCAGACACTCTCGGACATCTCTCCCAGGTAATCCATGCCTGTAAACTTCCAGAAACCGACTTCTGCAGCCTGTGGCCCTGAGTGCCACGGATATGCTGTCACATACTCACACATATTTGTGGTTGCTACGGAGAAACATTCAGACATATTTGTGGTTCCTAAACTTTGCAAACATGTGACCCTTTTAAGAATCTGCTACAAGCCACAGAGCTCTCTCCTGCCCTCACAGAAAATGTGCCCCCACAGAAGGCCCTGCAGCCACGCTGGGGCCACTGAGCCCCAGGACCCGACACACCCCCAAAGGAGGCAACTGTGTGGGTCCCTCTGCACCCGAGAAGGTGGCCTGTGTCTCAGTCTGTCTCCTGCCTCACGTGAGACGCAAACCTCCGGGCAGCCGGCTGCACCCCCAGCACTGCCCACACCCAGCGCACCAGCCCTGCCCTGTCCCAACCCCCCTCCCCCTCAATGCTGCCCCCCAAACCCCAATACCCTTCCCCCTCCAAACCCACTCTGGTTCCCCCAACACCCAGGCCCTCCCCTTCAGACGCCCCCAGCACACAAGTCCTGCCCTTGCCCCCCTGCCCCTGACCCCCCACAGGGTGAACTGTCACGAGCACCTGCTCTGTGGGGAGCCAGGCTCCCAGCGCCATGTGGGCCAGACCCTGCCGTGACCAGGCCCACCTGTGACCCGACCAGGATGTGACCAGAGCCGGCCGTGACTGAACCATGTGGTGGCCCAACCGCACGTGCCCACGACGCACAGCCCCGGGGAGGGGAGGGCAGAGGGGCCTGTCCAGGGCCAGCACCAAACTGCCCAGGGGACGGACACTGTGGGTGCTGGACAGTTATGGATCCCTCGTGTTAAACCCAAGTGATCACTGTTGTGATTCAATGTCTTCTAAAACTTGAGCGAGATCTCTGAGGACACAGTCACCTTCCCGGAAGCCAGCAGGAGCCTCGCGGTGGCTGAGACACCAGCTCCAAGGATCCCTGGGCCATGTGTCCCCACCATCTGCGGTGGGGGACGGAGGAGCCCATGGGGCACTGCTGGGCTCAGGAGGGGCCCAAGGAAGCCTGGCTTTGGAGGGGCAACCGAGAAGCTGTTCTAAAGATAAAAACCATAATTTAAGGTCGTCTAAGTAAGAAAAACGTTTAGCTGAGAACACGGTATAGCTCTCAGCCTGTGTTTTCCTGTCGAAGGTGCTCAGCTTCTAAAACGCTGATTAAAAACAAACAGCACAACCACCTTTGCACCCTATGAAAATAACAGGAGAAAAAATCAGGGGCATGTTTTTCTCCAAAGGAAAACACCCTCCAGGGCTGAGAGACACGCTGGCCGCAGATCCCTCTCCATGACTTGGCAGTCTCACCATGGCCTGATTCTTTCCACCCCTAGGAAAACTCTTTATTTAAAAAGCCACAGTGGTAATTTCACTGAAGGTAGTAACGACACTAAGGAGGCCAGTACTTACGCTCGACGGGTGCTGAACGGCAGCCTCGTGTTGCAGCCTCACCCGCTGGGGCATCATGACGTCATCCTGCAGTAAAGAACACACTTTCTGTTTGTTTGTTTGCATTGATTGATGGATGGACTAATACGGTCCCGCTTTATTGTTCAGGCTGGAGTGCAGCGGCACGATCATAGCTCACTGCAGCCTCAAACTCCCGGCCTCCACTGATCCTCTCGCCTCAGTCTCCCAAAGAGTTGGGATTACAGGCTTGAGCCACCATAGCCAGCCACAAGGACACAGTTAAACTCACATAAAGCAATTCCTGCTAGTAAGAAAGAAAACGATAGACAATCCAACAGCAAAACAGGCAAGGGCCTTGAACAGGCCATTCAGACAAGGGGGTTTCCAGTGGACCAACAACCTCATCAGCCATCAGAGAAATGCAAATAGTTATGCAACGGGAAGGGGAAAATAAAAACTGCTGACAATTCCAAGTGATTAGGCAGAACAAGAGCTCCCGTGCACTGCTGCGGTGAGGACCTGTCACCATGTGGAGGGCACCGTCTGAGGTGAGGACCTGTCACCATGTGGAGGGGACCGTCTGAGGTGAGGACCTGTCACCATGTGGAGGGGACCGTCTGAGGTGGGGACCTGTCACCATGTGGAGGGGACCGTCTGAGGTGAGGACCTGTCACCATGTGGAGGGGACCGTCTGAGGTGAGGACCTGTCACCATGTGGAGGGGACCATCTAGGTTGAGGACCTGTCACCATGTGGAGGGGACCGTCTGAGGTGAGGACCTGTCACCATGTGGAGGGGACCGTCTGAGGTGAGGACCTGTCACCATGTGGAGGGGACCGTCTAGGTTGAGGACCTGTCACCATGTGGAGGGGACCGTCTGAGGTGAGGACCTGTCACCATGTGGAGGGGACCGTCTGAGGTGAGGACCTGTCACCATGTGGAGGGGACCGTCTGAGGTGAGGACCTGTCACATGTGGAGGGGACTGTCTAGGTTGAGGACTGTCAACATGTGGAGGGGACCGTCTGAGGTGAGGACCTGTCACCATGTGGAGGGGACTGTCTGAGGTGAGGACCTGTCACCATGTGGAGGCAAAGCTGAAGAAGTGCTTCCCTAAGACCCTGACGTCTGACTACTTGGGTAGGAAAAGCCCTACTCACATGCACAGACGTGCTCATGGCAGCTCGTTCAAATGTGGAAAGAACCCAATAAGCTAGAATAGCAGATAAATGAATTGTGCAAGTTATTTTCAAATGCCATTCAGCAGCTGAACACAACAGAAATTTCACAAGCCTAATGTTCGGTGAAAGAAGCAAGACCCAAGAATATACATGGTATTTTCCACTTATTTAAATTCAAAACCAAGCCAAATAAACCATATTATTTAAAAAATGCACACACAGTGTGCACCAGGGTCCCGATTCCCGGGGAAGCGGGGCTGTTTCTCCCCAGCCGGGGCTCACAGGGCCAGGAATCGAGGGGCAGACGTGGGAGTGGCACTCACTGTCACCCCAGTGATGTACTAGGGGGAGCTCCTGCTTCCTGTCCCCTGACGTTGTGGTCTACAGGCCGAGAGGTCTAAGTCCCAGGGAGGAACACTGCCACCAGGATACGCACGATGACGCCGCTGGAATGGAGGTGAAGACCCCACCCAGCCCCTTTGGGCTCCTCATGCCTCTGAGTCCACGCCCAGAAAGGGATTGTCTGTGCTGGCCCGGGGATTGATCCTGACCACCCGCGGGAATGCGCCTACGTGGCCACAATGGAGGCAGGACAGAGTCTGCGATGCAGGAGAACCCTGGGGCATCAAATTACTCCACAGAGAACGGTTCAAATAAAATGGCCAGTGCGCAAAGACAGCCAGGCTTCTACGTAAAAACAGAGAAAATACCAGAAAACAAAAGACTTGATATATTCAAATTATCACACACAAAATATTTTTAAAATCTATGCAAGTTGTGTTTAAAAAACTAAAAAGACATGAGCCAGTCATAAAAGGACAAATATTGTCACAGGAGGTCCCTTAGCAGAGCCAAAGTCATGGAGACTGGACGTAGACGGGTGGGAGCCAGAGTCTGGGGCGGGAACGGCTGTTTCACGGGACAGAGTTTCAGTTCGGGAAGACGGAGGCGGCAGAGGCTGCACAGCAATGTGACTGTACTTAACGCCACGGAACTATGCACTTAAAAATGGCTAAAATGGTAAATTTTATGTTATATACATTTTACCACACACAAAAACTAAAAGACAAACTTGAACAATAGAACTTTTTTCTTTTTTGAGTCAGAGTTTTGCTCTTGTTGTCCAGGCTGGAGTGCGATGGCGCAATCTTGGCTCACCGCAACCTCCTTCTCCTGAGTTCAAGCGATTCTCCCGCCTCAACCTCCCGAGTAGCTGGAATTACAGGTGCCCACCACCATGCCTGGCTAATTTTCACATTTTTAGTAGAGACGGGGTTTCGCCATGTTGGCCAGGCTGGTCTCAAACTCCTGACCTCAGGTGATCCGCCCGCCTCAGCCTCCCAAAGTGCTGGGATTATAGGTGTGAGCCACTGCACCCGGCCAAGAATAGAACTATTAGAACTAAAAAACAAATCCCAATTAAGCATAACACAGACAAATTTAACAGCAAAACAGATTCTCTAAAGAGATAGTGAATTTGAACATGTATCAAAATAAATTATTCAGAACTCAGCATGAAAAGACCGGAAGATGGAAAACAGAGAAAAAAAAAAGAAGAAAAACCAAAACGATATAAAGTGTAAGAGGGTCCCAGAAAGAGAGGGAGAAAAGTGCACTGGAAACAGGCAAGCTTTGAAGAAACGACGGCTGACAAATTTCTGAGACCGATAAGGACGCAGGACGCACCTTTACAAAGCTCAGGCCAGGCAGGCCCCAGAAAACCCAGGTGCCGAGTCCACTTCCAGGAACGGATGAGTAAGTTGCTTCAGAACAAGACTTTCCATAGAATAGTGGGAAAAGCTAGGAAAATACTAAAACAAAACAAAATGCCTGTTGAAAGGCACTGGAGAACCACAGAGGCCACGAGGACCAAAGACCGAGGTCTGGAGCGGGGAAGCCCAGGGAGGTGAGCAGGACGCCCCGGGGACGCGATGGGGCCTCGGGGCCGAGCTCGCCAGGCCACCAGCCCACCTGCCCATCGGAGCCAAAGTCAGCCCCAGGGGAGGTGATGGCCATCCCGACCATCCGGTTATTTCTAAAACCAGCGTCTCAAAGAGTTACTGATTCTGAGTGCAGTGGGGAGAGGCCACGGCTGCGTGGCGCTTCTGCCACTCCCAGGGCTGGAAGGAAACATGGGGTTCGGGCACCTGTGAGGACGGGGACCGGAGAACACCCGAGTTTTCTGCTGGGACCACGAGAACCAACTGCATTTAATTTGGGGAAGACAGAGAAAGAGGTCATTAGGAAGGGGCACGAAAGGGGCTTCCGAGGCGGTGGCCACAGGAATATTTGCTTTATGATACTTTATAGAGTTGTACATTTGTATTCCACACGAGTATCTGCCTTATGAAGCTTTATGTAGATTTGTGCCCTACATGAATATCTGCTTTACGATACTTTGATGATACTTTATGGACATTTGTGTTTTGTGTTCTTTTCTGTGTTTTTCTTCATAATGAAAATGATGAAACAAACAAGAATTTTGAACACGAGGTTGTTGCTGGAAGCACTTCTGTTCAACATCGTACTGGAGGGCCTAGTCAGTGTAATGAACTGAACCAAGAACGCGGAGTAACTAAGGTCGGAATAGAGATCGGAGAGGGGGAAACGATCCTTATTCACAGGTGACATAATCATTTCATAGTCAATTGTAAAGAATATGCAAAAACAACCTCTACTAGAATAAGCTAACGTAGCATATTTGCAGCAATAAAACTTGGAAATGAATTGTTAATACCCTTTCAATAGCACTGAAACCCACAAAATACTTAGAGATATATTCATTAAATTTATGTTGAAGACCCACACCCTAAAAACTACAAAACATTGCAGAGAGAAATTTAAGAAGGCGTAAATACATGGAGAGATATACTATGTTTACGGATTAGAAGACTCAATACTAAGATCCTCAAGTGGATTTATAGACTCAGTGTAATCCCAATAAAATCAGCAGGCTCGACAAGTTCATTCTAAACTTTTGCAGAATTCAAAGCACCTAAAAGAAAAAAAGAAAAAATCCAACATAACCATTTTGAGAGCAGGAAGAACAAAGCTGGAAGACTTACAATCTCAGATTTTGAGACTTACTATAAAGCTACACTGTAGCTTTATTACTGCAGCTGCTAGAATAATCATGTAATAGTACCAAGACAGAGTGGAATTGGTATAAAGAGAAATATAAAGATCAGTGGAACAGAACAGAGTACAGAAATAGATCAAATGATCAATGCTTTTGTGGATCCACTGATTTTCAACAAAGGTGCCAAGATAATTCCACAGAGAAAGAACAGGAATACTGGAAAAACCGGGCATCATCCATGAAAAACAATCCCCAGCCCCCATATACACCATCTTCAAAAACTAACCTGAACGAACCACAGGTCTCAACATAAAAGATAAAAATAGAAGACATCCAGGAGAAAATGAAGAAAACCTTGGGGCAGACAAAGGTTTCACTCGATCTTAGCCAAAAGGCCGAGAAGCTGACAAAGATTTCTTAGGTTCTTAGACGGGACACAAAAAGCAAAAACCTTATTTTTAAGTGATAAAATGGTCATCATCAAAATTTAAAACTTCTGTTCATCAAAAGACACCACCCCACCTGCACCAGCGTGAACTCACCTTAGCACTGTCCCTGCCACACCTGCACCAGCGTGAACTCACATGAGCTTAGCACTGTCCCCGCCCCACCTGCACCAGCGTGAACTCACCTTAGCACTGTCCCCGCCCCACCTGCACCAGCGTGAACTCACATGACCTTAGCACTGTCCCCGCCCCACCTGCACCAGCGTGAACTCACATGAGCTTAGCACTGTCCCCGCCCCACCTACACCAGCGTGAACTCACATGAGCTTAGCACTGTCCCCGCCCCACCTACACTAGCGTGAACTCACATGAGCTTAGCACTGTCCTTCCCCACCTGCACCAGCGTGAACTCACATTGGCTCCTCTCTGCTGTTTTCTAAAGTTGCAGCAGATTCTATACAGCTGATACCAACATTCTTTTCTAAACAATTCCAGGCTAAAGCTGACAAGTCAAATATAGAAGTCAGGTGGCATGTGATAAAGAGATGAGGAAAAACACACTTCCTCACTCAGCTAGCAACATCTGCATTTAATCAGTTACTGACCAGTGTGCCATTCTAAATATAGGGAAAATAGCACGATTCAGGAATCTCTTGGTCACCACCATGCTCTGTGGTGAAACGCTTTGCTCTCAAAACCACCCAAGACAAAGCACGTGGCCTCGTGTCCCCTTTCTGTTAAACGCATGCTGGGGAGGCGCCAGATCTCCTTCCTCCAGCCCCACGTCTCCTGACCTCCAGCAGCTGCAGCGAAGAGCTGGAAGGAAAGTGGAAACCCAGCCTTTGTGGGTTAAATGGGCTGACGCTTCTATAACACTCACTAGCAGTGGGACACGGTGGGACAAAATGTTTCATCACAAAGGAGGTTGAAATTGCCTGTCTCGATTTTCTGCAAATTAGTAAGTTAAAAGCACTTCCTCCCCTACTGATTCTGCGCTAGTTCCTTCTACCTCGCCAGAGAAAACACCGGACCGTGTGTCTCTAACACTGGAGATGTCGGAGGGTACGGTGTGGGGAGGACTCGCCTGATACGAGGTCCCGTGTCCCCACATTTCCTGTTGGACCTAAAGGCTAAACAGGGGTGAACGTACAAGAGGCTCCAGGCGTCCACTCCTGGAGGCAGAGTCCCTGATGTGCTCAGGCAGCAGAGCAGCCGTCCTGGTCGTCTGCACAGGAGCCCCCAGCGCAGGCCTCAGGTGGTCCCGGCCGCGGCTACTGGCCACGTCAGCAGCAGCCTCTGCGTGGGGTCCTCCAGGCTGGCGGGCCCTGCTTCTAAATTCAGCATCGACTCCCTGCTAGAGGTGGTGCTCCACGGTTTCCTGAATAGTTTCTTGAACTGGAAATCAAGTCACCTCCAAGACCACACAGCAGTTCAGACAGAGTTCACGAGACTACGCACAAGACAGGCGCGGACGTGGCCAGCAGAGCCTTCTCTCCTCCGCCTCCAATCTCCAAGTCAGGTGGGTTGCGTGGGGGGCCTCAGCTGTTGAGGGATAAACGTCTGTGTCCTGTGTAGAGACCGGGATCTCTGTGTGGAGGGAAAGCTGGCAACTGTGCAGGGCCCCAACCCCACCAGGAGAAGAGGACTCTGGCCCAGGGGCGAATCCACGCGTGTCAACACGCCCCCGGGGCTGAGCCTGCGGAAGCTGCGGGTGCCTGGTGTGGGTCAGGCCTGGGTGAGGGGCCTGAGGTCCATGATGCCCCGACACTCGGCATGCCCTGGTCACCCTCTGCAGCCAGACAGGCAGACACTGTGATGCTGAGGAGTGACCATAACGCCATAGCCACGGGGCCTGGGCCGTGCTGCTCAGGCGTGCAAAGCACTGCAGCTCCTGCCAGACACATCAGCCGGCAGAGAGGGCAGCAAACGGCTACTTCTGGCCAGGATCTCCAGAGCAGAGAGCAGCCGGCAGCCGCAAGACCGCAGTCCTCGTTCCAGGAGCAAGACGTCCTCCAAGGTCGTGGGGCCTAGTCAAAGAGCATGGAGGCCAGTCTGAAAGGTCCCTCGCTGGCCAAATCACAATGTGAACAGCACAGTAAGTGACAGTAACTAATGATAACTCAAATAAAACAGAAACCGCGGAGTCCACACACGTGGAAACTGTGAAGTCCACACACACACACACACACCACAGAGTCCACCCACACACAATGGTGCGGAGTCCACACACGCACGGATGCCATGGAGTCCACACACACAGACACAGCACAGAGTCCACACACACACAGACAGCACAGAGTCCACACACACACACACACACAGACAGCATGGAGTCCACACACACAGACACAGCACAGAGTCCACAGACACGGACACCGCAGAGTCCACACACACATAAATGCAGGTGTCCATTGCAAGTCTGATGAGGAGCAGGATGTGTGCTTGGCCTCGCCTTTCCACAGAGCAGGTGCAACCTGCCCCAGGTGCTAGAGCTGAGCCCCCTCAGCAAAGAGGCAAATCAAAACCACATGTCTGACGCAGGCAGCGAGAAGGCCGTGTCACCTCCGAGATATGCCGGAGAGAGCTGCACAGCCTAACCTCACTGTGAGGAAACAGATAGCACGAGTGTCGGGGCGTTCCACGAAGAAAGTGCCTCAGAACCTTCAAAACATCAAGAAGAGCAGAGTCAAGGCGGGGCTGAGGGTATTCCAGGCAGAGGAGATTACAGAGACACAGCAACTAAATACAGTGCGATTCTGAGCAGGGGCTTCTCCAACAGCACCACTGGGACAGCCTGGCCCAGCCCCGGGTGACAGTCGTGTCCGGGTGAGCCCATCCCTGTCATGACGGGAGGCCGTGGGCTGCAGGAGAATGTTCTCGGCAGGACGTACACACACGTACTTGGGATGACACGCACGATGCTGGTGTCCTAAGCCAATGACGCAGGGAGAACGAAAAGTTCTTTGCAGTATCCTTGAAAGTTTCTGTGAGTTCTGATAGTTTCAAAGGGGAAAGAGAAACGAGCAAAAAGATGCAAACACTTTTCACAGAAAAGGAAACCCACATGGCCAAGAACAGAAGACGATGCTCACCCCAACCTGTGACCAGGAAGTGCAAATCCAGGCGCGGCGAGGCCCCCTTCGCTCCTGCTCAGCCAGCAAAAGTGAACCCCCAGAATTCTAAGTGCTGGAGAGCCAGAGAGAGCGCAGGTGTTCGCAGGCATCTCTCTTCCGCGCCCTGGGAGCCGGCAATTCCACTTCCAGGTACAAACCTAAGAGGAATACACATGCACAGCCAGAGGTGTGTGTGCACAGGCCACAGCAGCACCATTCCTAAAAGCAAAAACCTGGTGGCAGCCCAAAAGCCCGTCCACAGGAGGACAGACGGATGCACGCAGCAGGTTTGCTCAGCAGAATGCTGCACAGCAGAGAAACCAAACAAACTGCAGATGACAGATACACAGAGCGGGGCAGGGAGCCTGCAGAAAAATCCACCCTTGACCAATACACAGAGCGGGGCAGGGAGCCTGCAGACAGACCCACCCTCGACCAATACAGAGCGGGGCAGGGAGCCTGCAGACAGACCCACCCTCCACCAATACAGAGCGGGGCAGGGAGCCTGCAGACAGACCCACCCTCACACGGCCAACTGATTTTCAACAAAGGCATCAGCAAGTTCCATGGAGAAAAGAAAGCTTTTCAATAAATGGGGCTGGGACTGAATATTCACATAAAAAAAAACTAACCTTGACATTTACTTCACGCCACATACGGAAATTAACTAGAGATGGACAAGAGACGCCGATAGGACAGTCAAAACTGGAAGCTACCAGAAAAACACAACTTCTCCTTCGGGGTAAGCAAAGATTTCTTAGGAAAAAAATTTAACTAGAAGACAGTAAACAAGCTGGACTTCACTGATGTTAAAATCTTCTGCTCAAGACACCATTAAAATATGAAGAGGGGCTGGGCAAGGTGGATCATGCCCGTAATCTCCATGCTTTGAGAGGCTGAGACAGGAGGATTGCTTGAGCCTGGGAGGCTGAGGCTACAGTGAGCCGAGATCGGGCCACTGCACTCCAGCCTGGGTGACAAAGTGAGACGCTCTCAAAAAAAAAAAAAAAGCAAGCCACTTACAGGGAAAAATATCCACAATCCATATACCTGAGAAAGGACTTGTATCTAGAATATGTCACAAAACTCTTTAACTCATTAATAGTAAGATAAACAGGCCAGGTGTGGTGGCTCACGCCTGTAACCCAACCACTCTGGGAGGTCGAGGCGAGCAGATCACCTGAGCTCAGGAGTTCAAGACCAGCCTTGGCAACATGGAGAAACCCCGTCTCTATTAAAATACAAAAAATTAGCTGGGTGTGGTGGTGTGCGCCGGTAGTCCCAGCTACTCAGGAGGCTGAGGCAGAATTGCTTGAACCCGGGAGGCGGTGGTTGCAGTGAGCCGAGATCACACCACTGCACTCCAGCCTGGGTGACAGAGTAAAACTTCATCTCCCAAAAAAAAAAAAAAAAAAAAAAGATAAAAGGTGAGAGGTGAGAGTTAGGCATTTCATGAAAGAAGATTTATGAATGGCTAATAATCCATGAAAAGGTGCTCACCATCACCAGCCATCAGGAAAACGTCCAACCACAGTGAGACACACATCAGAGCTACTAGAATCATGAAAATTAAGGCTGATAGCATCAACGCTGCAGAGCCCCGCACACTGCTGAGGGGAAGGCAGAACAGTACGAACGCCGGAAAACTGTTCAGCAGATTCCTTTAAGGTAAAAATACCTTTCCCTATGATGTGTCAATTCCACCCCTGGGTATTTCCCAAGAGAAACGGAAAGGTACATCCACAGAAAGACAGACAAGAATGTTAATGGCGCCTTTATTCTAGTAACCCGAGCTGGAAACTACAGCATCGAAGCAATCATGGTGCAGTCACACAAGGATAAAGGAACAGTAAGGGACCACCAATACACAAGCTATAACGCAGGACCATTCGGCTGAGTGGAGAGAGAAACATGAGGGCACAGCCGTGCGGTTTCACGTACGCATGAAATTCAAGAGCTGGCAACGGAAACCCTGGGCTCCAAGTCAGGGCAGTGGCGCGACACAGCGCGTCTGCACAAATAACTCACCTAACTCACAGTCTTCCTCCGCCCAACTTATCACCAGACCCTTGGCTGAGAGAAAAAAGCAGCTTAGCTCCCTGCAACCCTGGTGTTACCAGCACGGCTCGTGGCCCTCTCCAGCACAAGCACCACCTTTAAACCCCCGGCGAGACTGTCTCCTGCCAGTCAGCTCCTCTCTTGCTGATGTGCCCACTGCTTTCTTGCAACCTATCTTCCTGCTTTCTCGAATAAATCTGCCTTTCTTGACCTACAACTGTCTTGGTAAATTCCTTTACCACCTGCACCACTGGCCTCAGTTAGTCGCTACCCATGAAAACAGGTATGGTTATAATCACAGAGACAAATAAAACAGGCCATGCCTGAATGTGTCCTGAACCGAGGGTCGTGATTAATTTGATTCTGGGCTCCTGAGATCCTGAGATCTAAATTTAAAAAGAAGAGAAAGAAATCAGGATGGAAACTAGGAAACATAACTGAATAATAACGAGGGTTTTATATTCAAACCTTACGGACACCCCTACAGTGCTAAGTTCTCCATAAGAGGAAAATCTTATGTCAGAAAACAGAAGCCTGGAGAGGAGGACCCAGCTCAAGGGTTAGGGACACCACCGCAGAATGAGCGCAGATAAAGCAGAAGCAAAACCACAGGTGGGAAAGTAAAGAAAGAAAGGGATTAGCAGAGAAGGAGGCCAAGGGCAGCTGCAGAGGTGGAAAGGAGAACGGCCTCTGACACGGGACGGGGCTGGGCGCTGCAGGCTGTGCTCAGAGCGCCTGGCGGCTTGCAAGGGTTCTAGACGGCACTGCTGCATTGGGTCTGGGGCACGGCTACAGCCGCATCCCCGTCCCCTCGGTTCAAGGATCGGCAATGAGGATGAGAATGGCCAGGCTTGTCTGTAACCCTCCCCACAGCCCCGGCGATGCCACGACAACGCCACAGAGCTGGTTGAATGGAGGCAGAGCTTTTGGGCCGTCCCCGTCTGCAGTGCCCACCCCGCCTTGGCCCTTCTCATCCCAGCCACATGGGCCCCTCTCCTCTCACCTGAGGCCCAGTTCAGAGGCCTCGGGGCCGTTCCAGGAAGGCCATGTGGCTTCCTGTGCATGTGGACAGCCACGTGGCCGGTTCCCCAGCGAAGACGGGAGGCAGGGGACAGGAGGGTGGCAGACAGCGGCTCTCCGACAGCGCCTCTCCACCCTGGGAACCCTGAAGGGTGAAGGGAAAAGAAAACCTGGTCGGCTCAGAAGTAAGCAGCGCTCTCATGACCACCAGACCTCCTGGGTGAAGCTGCTCTGCAGGTGTTTTCACAGACCTTATGTTTGAACATCTCTAAGAGGCCTGGAACCCGAATCATCATAATGAACGAGATATTTAGAGGCTATTTTCTTTAAAAGCCAGGCTTCTTGTTTACTTTGTTTTATTCTACTGAAGTTTCCAAGAACACAAACAACCGAGACGAGAACACAGCAGTGTGTGCCAGGAGGAAACGCCGCGTCAGGCACTGATCGATCAGAGGCCGGCGGGGAAGGGTGTAAACTCAGCGACGGCTGCCCGAGCCCCCACGGGTCCCTCGCAGGACCAGAGTCACGTTTTCCAGTGGGGAAGGGTGTAAACTCAGCAACAGCCGCCCGAGCACCCACGGGTCCCTCGCAGGACCAGAGTCACGTTTTCCAGTGGGGAAGGGTGTAAACTCAGCGACGGCCCGCCCGAGCACCCACGGGTCCCTCGCAGGCCTGGTGTCACGTTTAAACAGGGCTCTGCGAGGACTCACCCCTCGGCCCCTTAGGAACCTGGCCATGGGACAGTCACGGGGGAGGCCTTCCACAGCCTTTCCGGACACCTGAGGCCACCGAATAGGCTGGAGGACAAGCTGTCCAGGCAGGTGTCACGTGATGAGAACGGTGTGCAGTGAGGCTCCACTCTGACTGCAGCGGGTGTGGGGTGGGTCCCAGGGAGGATGGAGATGCTTCATGAGCAAAAGGTGAAGATCCGTTTAAACCGTCCTCGGCTGCCAACCCTAAAGTTCAGGAACCGAATCTGTTCCACTCTAATGCCCTCTGCACATTCTGGATGCAGAGTGAGTTTCAGGTGACGTTCACACTGGTCAGCCGGGCAAAACCCCAGCATCCTTCAAGGATGTTCACTCTCATCCTCATCAACTCCACAGAGCCGCCAGCCCCCGGGAAGGTGCCCACAGGCCCAGCCTCACAACATCTGCAGACCTGCTCCTAAGCCAGGCACGGAAGCTGAACAACAGGTCAGACCAGGCCAGGCCTCCGACCCAGACCGAGCTCGGAGGCCCAGCACACCCTAATCCTGTCACCCAAGACAATAAAAAGCACCATTTTCCATGTGGTGGGCTGAGCCATCCTTGGTGGACACTGTCTTAGCGAGGAAAACATTGGATGGACCATCTGAGCGTGAAAACATGAGCCCAGGGAAGGGTCAGGGGAGAGGGCTGAAGGTTCTGTGTAAGAAAACGGGAGAAATCTGAGGCGTTTTGGTCTAAGAAGAAAAGAGAAGAGAAGAAAGAGACCCAGGCAGCGGGACGGGAGTCACAGCAGCTGGTGCCGCCCTGGGGGTTCCGCCTTCCTGAGCCAGGCCGATGAACACACAGTTTTTACCCCGTCTGCGCGCGGGCACGCCTCTCCCAAACCACCTTCCCGAGCCAGGCCGATGAATACGCAGTTTTACCCCGTCTGCGCGCGGGCACGCCTCTCCCAAACCACCTTCCCGAGCCAGGCCGATGAATACGCAGTTTTACCCCGTCTGCGCGCGGGCACGCCTCTCCCAAACCTCCACATGTACCAGACTGTGTGCAGGGGCTTCTGGTGATCCAGGAAAAGGGCTGGGTCAGGAGGAGAGGAACGGGCGGCTCCTGCGTGAATCCCCGTGTAGGCAGAAGCTCTGGGCCACAGCGGCCTGGAGACCCTGAGCGGCACCCCAGGAATGCACAGAAGCCCCGGAACCCAGCCGTGGGGGAGAGACAGATACAGATAAATGTTCTAAAGTTTATTTTAAAGTAATTTAAAAAATATCTATAGTCGAGTGTAGACTACACAAGCAACTACCTGTTATTCAGTCACTTGTCCTGCTATTGAAAAGTCTTTATAAACATCACAGTGACTCCCCCATGGAGACCTGCCGGAAGCTTCTCCACCATGACCCTCCCGTCCCATATTAACGTTTCTGTTTTCCATCATAGTCAACAACCTGAAGCTTCTTCATATCCAAATCATTCTCAGAGATGCTGAGAAGGAAGCTGAGCAGCGAAGGACACTCTTCAGGCTCTTGATAGAAAATGCAAAGTTACACTAAGACGGCATCAACTTAGACTGTCCAAAATACTAAGTTACCTACTTTTTTTTTTTTTTTTTTGAGATGGAGTCTCACTCTGTCACCCAGGCTGGAGTGCAGTGGTGTGATCTCAGCTCACTGCAAGCTCCGCCTCCCGGGTTCACACCATTCTCCTGCCTCAACCTCCCGAGTAGCTGCGACTACAGGTCCCCGCCACCACGCCTGGCTAATTTTTAGTATTTTTAGTAGAGACAGGGTTTCACCGTGTTAGCCAGGATGGTCTCGATCTCCTGACCTTGTGATCTGCCTGCCTCGGCCTCCCAAAGTGCTCGATTACAGGCGTGAGCCACTGCGCCAGGCCTAAGTTATATACATTTTTAAAAGTGTTATTAATTCAGTTTTTAAAAGAATCTCACTAATCTGTGTTTGAATACAAATGACTTAAATTCTTAGAAAGTTTATTAGTTGTTGTACATCCACTTCTGAGAGTCTGCTCCTGTCCTCTGCCTACTTATCTATTTTTCTTAGTGTTTTGTTTGTTTGTTTGTTTTTTGAGACAGAGTTTCACTCTGTTTCCCAGGCTGGAGTGCAATGGCACAATCTCGGCTCACTGCAACCTCCGCATCCTGGGTTCAAGCGATTCTCCTGCCTCAGCCTCCCAAGTAGCTGGGATTACAGGTGCACACCACCACGCCTGGCTAACTTCGTATTTTTGGTAGAGACGGGGTTTTGCTACGTTGGCCAGGCTGGTCTCAAACTCCTGACCTCAGGTGATCCATCTGCCTTGGTCTCCCAAAGTGTTGGGATTACAGGTGTGAGCCACCGCACCCGGCCTTTTCTTAGTGTTTTCTTATCAACCTGTATAAATCAGTAAGGTTATTCATCTTTTAAGTACCATATTTTCTGATTTCGTTCCAGCTTATCTTCATTTTGCTTACATTGCTCTCTGCTGTGCAATTTTACATTTTTATATAATCTTATCATAATTAACTCATTAAGTGCTACAGCAATTAAACAGCCACAACCTATTGACCACCCAAATCTCATCTTGAATTAATAACTTTGATAAGCTTGGGCTGTGTCCCCACCCAAATCTCATCTTGAATTAATAATTATTTGATAAGCTTGGGCTGTGTCCCCACCCAAATCTCATCTTGAATTAATAATTATTTGATAAGGTTGGGCTGTGTCCCCACCCAAATCTCATCTTGAATTAATAATTATTTGATAAGGTTGGGCTGTGTCCCCACCCAAATCTCATCTTGAATTAATAATTATTTGATAACGGGCTGTGTCCCCACCCAAATCTCATCTTGAATTAATAACTTAATAAGGTTGGGCTGTGTCCCCACCCAAATCTCATCTTGAATTAATAACTATTAATAAGGTTGGGCTGTGTCCCCACCCAAATCTCATCTTGAATTAATAACTATTAATAAGGTTGGGCTGTGTCCCCACCCAAATCTCATCTTGAATTAATAACTATTAATAAGGTTGGGCTGTGTCCCCACCCAAATCTCATCTTGAATTAATAACTGTTAATAAGGTTGGGCTGTGTCCCCACCCAAATCTCATCTTGAACTGTAGCTCCCACAATTCCCACGTGTCGTGGAAGGGCCCTGGTGGGAGGCTGCTGAATCACGGGGGTGGGTCTTTCTGTTCTAGTGATAGTAGGTGAGTCTCAGGAGAGCTGATGGACTTCAAAGGAGGAGTTTCCCTGCACAAGCTGCCTCTCTCATCGCCCACCACGTCAGACATGCATGACTGTGAGGCCTGCCCGGCCACATGGAACTATGAGTCTATTAAACTTCTTTTTCTTTATAAATTACCCAGTCTTGGCTATGTCCTCATCAGTAGCATGTGAACCGATTAATACATTATTAGTCTAACAACCATTAGAAAAATGATTTCCAAGAACTGCAGTAAAATGTAAGATCATTTAATTATTCAACCAACATGTACACATTTATACATTATCAACAAAAGAAAGTTACTTACCGAATCCAAAAAGCAAAGGTAAGACCCTGAGCTCTGGGCAACTGCTTGATTTTTAGAGTATCCGACTGTGGAACAAACAAGAGCAAAACTCTATTATAATTCAGTTTCCAGCAGCCTTCTCTTTCATAGAGCTTAGTATACAATATATATACACATTTTTTTTGGGAGGGAGTTTCCCTCTTGTTGCCCAGGCTGGAGTGCAGTGGCGTGATTTCGGCTCACTGCAACCTCCGCCTCCCAGGTCCAAGCGATTCCCCTGCCTCAGCCTCCCAAGTAGCTGGGATTACAGGCACCCACCCCCACACCTGGCTAATTTTGTATTTGGGATTTCTCCATGTTGGTCAGGCTGGTCTCGAACTCCCAACCTCAGGTGATCTGCCCACCTCAGCCTCTCGAAGTGCTGGGATTACAGGTGTGAGCCACTGCGCCCGGCCAATATACGATGTTCTATAAGAAAGCTAGGAGGGGCCGGGCGCGGTGGCTCACGCCTGTAATCCCAGCACTTTGGGAGGCCGAGGCGGGCGGATCACGAGGTCAGGAGATCGAGACCATCCTGGCTAACACAGTGAAACCCCGTCTCTACTAAAAATACAAAAAATTAGCCGGGCGAGGTGGCGGGTGCCTGTAGTGCCAGCTACTCGGGAGGCTGAGGCAAGAGAATGGCATGAACCCCCGGGGGCGGAGCCTGCAGTGAGCCGAGATCGCGCCACTGCACTCCAGCCAGGGCGACAGCCAGACTCTGTCTCAAAAAAAAAAAAAAAAAAGAAAGCTAGGAGGGGCCGGGTGCAGTGGCTTACGCTTGTAATCCCAGCACTTTGGGAGGCCGAGGCAGGCGGATCACGAGGTCAGGAGAGCGAGACCACGGTGAAACCCCGTCTCTACTAAAAATACAAAAAATTAGCCAGGCGTGGTGGCGGGCGCCTGTAGTCCCAGCTACTCGGAGAGGCTGAGGCAAGAGAATGGCGTGAACCCGGGAGGCGGAGCTTGCAGTGAGCCGAGATGGCGCCACTGCACTCCAGCCTGGGTGACAGAGCGAGACTCCATCTCAAAAAAAAAAAAAAAAGAAAGCTAGGAACATTTTGCACTGCCACCAAAAATGTGGGTCAGCTTTCAAAGGAATGAAAGGAAAGTCAGAGAGAGACAATATTCCAAGTTTGGTGGGTGGCATAACGAGAAAAGGATAAAACACAGAGTCCACCAGGCACTTCATTAAAGTCGGATACTCACTGAAGGAAAAACAAATGAGATGGACCTTTACTGAGTCAGCACTAAGCTAAGTCCTGGGAGTATTTTTTAAACAAAATTAAAATATCTGTGGAAGGAAGTCTGTAAAGTCTACTCTGATGAAAGTCAGGATCCGGTCACAAGAGGGAAGTTGGGGGCTGGCACATGTGTGATGCGCTTGGGGAGGTCACTGAGGTAGATGCTTGGAGGGCGGTTTGCATGTGCATGATGAGCTGGTGGAGGTCACTGAGGTAGACGCTTGGAGGGCGGTTTGCATGTGTGTGATGAGCTGGGGGAGGTCACTGAGGTAGACGCTTGGAGGGCGGTTTGCATGTGTGTGATGAGCTGGGGGAGGTCACTGAGGTAGACGCTTGGAGGGCGGTTTGCATGTGTGTGATGAGCTGGGGGAGGTCACTGAGCTGGATGCTTGGAGGGCGGTTTGCATGTGTGTGATGAGCTGGGGGAGGTCACTGAGCTGGATGCTTGGAGGGCGGTTTGCATGTGTGTGATGAGCTGGGGGAGGTCACTGAGGTAGACGCTTGGAGGGCGGTTTGCATGTGTGTGATGAGCTGGGGGAGGTCACTGAGGTAGACGCTTGGAGGGCGGTTTGCATGTGTGTGATGAGCTGGGGGAGGTCACTGAGGTAGACGCTTGGAGGGCGGTTTGCATGTGTGTGATGAGCTGGGGAGGTCACTGAGGTAGACGCTTGGGGCGGGCGGGGGGGGGGGGTTGAGTGGCTGGGGGGTGTGTGGATGAGCTGGGGGAGGTCACTGAGCTGGATGCTTGGAGGGCGGTTTGCATGTGTGTGATGAGCTGGTGGAGGTCACTGAGGTAGATGCTTGGAGGGCGGTTTGCATGTGTGTGATGGGCTGGGGAGGTCACTGAGCTGGATGCTTAGTGGGTGATCATCTTGGCGTGCATCTCTGTGATGAGCTGAATGTGCTGCCAGCATCTACAACACCAGAGTGGGTGCACATCCCGTGACCCAGCTCTGATCGTAACAGATACTGTGTGGCGTAAACCCAGCAAAACTTAATCTGCACGGCCATCAAGAGCAGCACTATCATCAGAGCTCAAAACTGCGAACTATCCAAGCGCAGAACGGAAAAGCTGGAAACATACATGACAAGAAGGCACCCTCCAGGGCTGTACACACAGTGTGGGTGCCTCTCCCAGGCTGCTAGGCAAAGAAGGGAGCAGCTGCTGGGTGGAGGCACTGGCCCGAAGCATGAGGGCAGCCAAAACTCTTCTGTGCTGTGAGAAACTAGGAAAGCAGCTGCCCTTGGGGAAGGGGGTGACCAGAGGGGCCCGAGGGGGCTTCTGGGGGCTGTGATCTTCTGTTCTTCCTCAGGGTGCCGGTTACATGGTGTGTGCGGCTTGCAAACCTTCATCCAGCAGTAAGACTGTGATGTGCACTTTTCTGTGTGGATATTATATTTTAAGAGGAGTTTCAAAAAATCTCTGTCTTCAAGACATCACAACTGAGCTGGAAAAAGAGCTGAACGATGACCTATGGTTAAATGCCAAATGAACGGGATTGAAAACGGGGCTAGGGAGGCTTAAAGGGTCCCTGTTGGGGAGCTAGGCAAGAGCCTGAGGCTGTTAAGAATGTAAACCAGCAGAAGCAAGGCAGCCCAGGGCAGACCACCATCCTGGGTGCCGCCTGCGGGCGGTGGGCAGTCTGGGCAGACCTCATTATTTGGGGCAGCCTATGTTTAGGAAAGCAGGCACTGGGCAGCTTCATGGGAACTGCGTGTTGGGCTAAGAAGGCTCAACTTCCCCCTGCCAGCAGGGGTAGCCAAGGAAGGCTTCTGAACAAGGAGTAACAAGCAGAAATTGATGCGTGGCAAGCTCAGCTTGGATGCCGATGGCAGGGTGGATCAGAGGCGGCATTTAGCCCAAAATGAGGGTGCTGAGGAGGCGCCAAGGGGTAAGGTACCCACTTTCCCTAGAAAAGAGGCTGGCAACACCGGACAGTTACAGACATGATGGCACCCAGGAAAGTCACACAAAGCAAAACAGACGTGTGCAGAATTAAGCAATAGATCTCTTTGGTATCCAAATCAAGACAAGCTGCAGAAAGTTGTCGGTCGGAGGGACAGTGGCCAAGTGTGCATTTCGGCCACACCCGTGGCACTCTCCCGTCTCCCCTACAAGGACGGGAAGGCAGGGCTCCCACCCCACGGGGGCTGCCCTGTTCCGGGGGGACATCGAGCAAGCTCACGGCACCACTGGGACCGCATGGCCTCACAGAAGCGAGACGCACAGAGTCTCCCACCCTCTCTGCATTCTCCAACCTGGCGCGGTGCCCCTCTTCATACCAGGTAGCAGTTTAATTTCTAGCATTAATCCCTAAAATTTAGCCAGCTCAACCCAGTTAGCCAGAGGATCCCAGATGTCAAAATGCCAGGGGCATAAACAGGCACAGGGAAGAAATGCACCCAGGGAGGTTAGTGCCTGTTCTGCCCTGGGAGGAATGGTGGGCTGTGTCTCCAGGGCTGCTGCAGCCAAGCCTCCATCATCGCTGCAGAGCAAGGTGAGTGCCCTGAAGCTCCTCACGAGAAACACAGGCAGAGGCACCTGTGAGAATGCAGGGCCGGAAGGGGCCTTCCACAGGCACACCGCAGTCACCAGGGGCTCCGCTCACAACGTGGCTTGTTAGCGTCAGGTTTCAGGAGAGAAGGGTATCCATGAGCCTGGGTAACGAAGGAAGACTTATCTCACTAAGGAAGCTGGAAGTTTCTCACAATGAATCCTGTGTTTGGCAAAGACAAGGAATTTGCTTTAATATTATTGCCTTGAAGAAAGTCAAATGTTTGTGTGGGGCTCCTGTTTGGGGAGGCCAGTCCCTTTGTGAGGGGATCTGGTTGCCATGGTCTCAGAGGAAGAACTCACACGGCCGTGAGATATTAACATTCCTGCCTCCCGGATAGAAGAGGGGGGTTGTACTTCATTTTGGTTTTAGCAAGTGGCGACATTATTAGGAAAGTGGGGCTCCGTTAGTGCACAAATCATAATAAGTGAATCGGCCCATTTCAAATACCCAGCACTTCTGAAAAGAGACACTTTGGATCTACGTTATCTAATAGTCAATATAACTCTCCCTATTTAAGAAAAAATATTATTACAGGAAAATACGTCCCTTTCAGCTATAACCAAACCAACCATATTTTATTAAAGTATAGAATAGGGTCCCCATGAGGTCTCCTTACCCACACTTCAGACAGGCAGCAGGACGGCTCGTTTCAGCCCTTCACCTTGGTCCTTCAGAACTTTACAACGGATTGTTTTTATTATTGACAGAATTCATACAAATGGGATGTGCCTCAAGTTAGAGCTAATCTATAAAAAGTATTTTATGAAAAGCAAAATGTTTTCAAAATGGATGAATGTTTTTAGACAAGGAGTGTCACAACAGTCACCAAAATACTTTAAATTTGTTTTCATCCAACTATAAAAGATGCAAAACACTCTCTAATATTCTTTAACTTAAAAGAATATTAGGCCGGGCACGGTGGTTCACACCTGTAATCCCAGCATTTTGGGAGGCCAAGGCAGGCAGATCGTGAAGTCAAGAGATCAAGACCATCCTGGCTAACATGGTGAAACCTCGTCTCTACTAAAAATACAAAAAAATTAGCCAGGCGTGGTGGTGGGCGCCTGTAGTCCCAACTACTTGGGAGGCTGGGGCAGGAGAATGGCGAGAACCTGGGAGGTGGAGCTTGCAGTGAGCCGAGATCACGCCACTGCACTCCAGCCTGGGCGACAGAGTGAGACTCTGTCTCAAAAAAAAAAAAAAAAAAAAGAATATTAAAGGATGTTTATAGTAGTTTCAAAACCCAATTTGTTTACACACATTTCAGAAGCAAGTTGAAACCAACGTTCTACAATAATCAATTTATAGAGAGTTTTCTATTTCAAACCAACGAAAGATAATGAAAACAAGATACAACTTGGGGAAAAAACATCTTCCAAATACACAAGACGATGATGATGACAGCAATGATGATGACAGACAGCTGCCAACACCTCCTGAGTGCCTGCCGCCCACACCTGTTCTAGACACTCTGCTGAGCGCCCGCCGCCCGCACCTGTTCTAGACACACTGCGGATTAGCTCATTTCACACCTCACAGCACTCCAAGACGGGTACTGACCGCCACGGCCTGTTCACAAATAAGGAAACGGAGGCAGAACGAGGTGGCCGTGGAGCCGACCCCACCAGCCTGGGCCCACACCCGAGTCTACTTTATTCCTGCATCTTCTGAGCCCCACGGCACTGCAGGAGAAGAGCCGGGGCCGGGAGCTGCTCTTGTCCACTGACACCCCGTGGGTGAGTCTGTGATTTTGTGAGTCTCACAGATCTGAACAGGACCCAACAGAGGACTTAACTCCCCAGGCTCTCACACGGGGACATTCTAGAGGGACCCTAAACCCTCAGCCGCTCGCCCCTGAAATACGTTGTAGCTGTAAGACTCCCTCAGGACCAAGTCCACTAGAAAGTGGGGTGATGCCACCCATTCCTGAGCATGTTCTAAAGCAGTGGCTCCTGATTCTGGATGTGTCTCAGAATCTTCTGGAAAGCTTTTAAAATCCCAACGCCCACGCTGCACCCCAGACTAATTACATGAGAATATCTTAGGGTGAGACTCAGGCACTGGTTTTATAAAACTCACTGGTGATTGTAACATGCAGCAAAGTTGATGACCATTATTTTAGAGAAGCTGTGACTCCTAAAATCTGTAGGAACCTGTCCACCAACTAAAAATATATCATCTGCCGACCTCAACTTTTTCAGCCCCACGCATTACAGGCAGGCATATTTTTTTCAAGTCTTATATGAAAACTTTAAAGTCAAACTAAAAGGACCCTGATCTATTACAATCAAAGCTAAGAACACAAGCTAATCATTCAACATAAAAACAGAGGGTGAATGAAGAAACCTCGGCACACCTTGACCCAGCATCATGAAATTTCAAAATTCAAAAGCACAAAAAGAAAAATCTTAAATACTTTGAGAAACAATACCTTTAAAATAACAAGAGTCAGACTGGTGTAAGATTTCTTATTAGAAACATGGACACTAGAATATAATGAGACAATCCCTTTAAAAGTCTAAGAAAAATGATTTTGCACCTAGAATTCTATACCCAGCCAAACTGTCCATGGAGCATAAAAATATCCTTGAGCAAGAGAAATAAACAGAACAAAAGTTTGAAAAAACAATGGCTGAAAAATTCTCAAATTACTAAAATTTTACTGGAGGAGCTCAAGAGTATATTTAAATATGCAGAAGAAAAATTAGCAAACACAGAGATAGATGGGTAAGTCTGAATCTGAAAATGGAGTGAAAGAAGAATGAAGAAAGTGAAAAGCATCTCAGAGAAAGCTGGAATACCAGTAACTGTACCAACATATGCACAATGCAAGTACCACATGGAAAGGCAAGAGAAATAAACAGAAAAAAAAGTTTGAAAAAATAATGGCTGAAAAATTCTCAAATTATTGAAAAACATTCATCTACACATCCAGGAAGCTCAACAAACTCCATGTAGAATAAACACAGAAGATTCGCAGCTAAACACATCATAGTAAAAATGCTGAAAGCCAAAGATAAGGACAAAATATTGAAAGTGACAAGAGAAAATCACTTGTCACTTACAAGAGAGCCTCAGTAAGATTAACTGCTTACTTCTTATCAGAAACAATGAAGGCCACAGGCAATGGGGGAACACACAGATGCTCCTCAACTTAGGGTGAGCCTGTGTCTAGGTAAACCCACTGTACATTTAAAACATCGTAAGTCAAAAATGCGTGGGGGACTGGGAGCTGTGACTCACAGCCACTGCCTGGCATTGTGACAGAACCACAGTTTCTACTGAATTTGTATTGCCTTTGCACCATCATAAAGTTGAAAAATGGTAAGTTGAACTATAATAAATTGGGGACCATCTGTATTCATAGTGCTCAAAGAAAAACACTGTCAATTATGAATCCTATATTCAGCAAAGCCATCTTTCAAAAATGAACAAGCAATTAAGACATTCTAAGATAAACAAAAACTGAGGGAGTTCATTAAGGGCTGAAATGAAAGAGCACCAAACAGGAACTCATAGACAAAGAAGAAATGAAGAACAGGGATAAAGTTTACTGTTCAGGTAAATATAAAAGATAGTATTATTTTGGTTTGTATTTTTTCCTATATGCTTTTAAAACAAATACAGAAAACAAGCCGGGTGCTGTGGCTCATGCCTATAATCCCAGCACTTTGGGAGGCTGAGGTGGGTGGATCACTTGAGTCCAGGAATATGAGACCAGCCTTGGCAACAGGGCAAAACCCCCTCTCTACCAAAAATACAAAACTTACCCAGGCATGCTGGCAGGCACCTGTATTCCCAGCTACCTGGGGGGCTGAGGCACAAGAATCGCTTGAACCCACTGGGTGGAGGTTGCAGTGAGCCAAGATCATGCCACTGTGCTCCAGCCTGGGTGACGGAGTGAACTCCTATCCCCTACCGCCACACACACACCAGGAAACAATTATAAATCTACGTTCATGAAAATAATTTATGAATTTATGTTAATGTTACATGATTGAAGCTAAGTGTTAATTCAAACTACATTGTTATAAATTTAAGATGTTCACTGTAATCCTCACAGTAACCACTAAGATGATCATTTAGAAATATACAGAAAAGGAAATGAGAAGGGAATCAAAATGGCACATCGGAAATAAGCAATTAAACAGAAAAGAAGGTAGTAATGCAGGATTGAGGAATAAAAAAGACATAAGACATATAGAAAGCAAATAGCAAAGTGGCAAAAGTCCTTCTTTGTCAGTAATCACTTTAAATGTAAATGGAGTAAATTCTCCAATTAAAAGGCAAAAACTGGCAGAATCGATCTTGAAAATTATGATCCATCTAAATGCTGTCTATATGAGGAATTCACTTCAGATCCAAAGGCACAAGTAGGCTGAAAGTGAAACAAGGGAAAGAGATATTCCACACAACTAGTAATCAAAGAGTGCTGGCGTGGCTGTACAAATATCAGACAAAATAGACTTCAACTCAAAAATTATTAGAAAAGACAAAGAAAGACTATATGTTGATAAAAGAGTCAATTGATCAAGAAGATATAACAAGTATAAAACTGTACACATCTAACAAGAGGGTCACAAAATTAAGGCAAAGATTGACTGAATTGGAGGGAGAAACAGTTCTACCGTAACAGTCGGAGATTCAACATTCTACTTTCAATAATGGAGAGAACATCTAGACAGAAGATAATAAACAGAGAACTTGAACAACACTATAAACCAACTAGACTTAACAAAAGTATACAGAATACTCCACTCAACAGCAGCAGAACACACATTCTCAGGTGCACACGGCGCATTCTCCATGACAGATGACACGTCCAGCCCTAAAACGTGCCTTAAACATTTTTTTAAAGATTGAAATTATATGAAGTCTCTTCTCTGACCACAGTGAAATGAAACTAGAAATAAATAACAGAAGTAAAACTGAAAAATTCATAAACAAATGAAAGCTAAACAAACCAATATGTCAAAGAAGAAATCACAAGGCCCATTAGAATATACTCAGAGACAAACGAAAACAAAAACACAACAAACCAAAACTTTCAGGATGTAGAAAAATCAGTGCATAGAAAGGAATTTATAGCTATAAATGCCTACATAAAAGAGGTCTAAAATCAAGAACCTAAAAGTACACCTTAAGAAGCTAGAAAAAGAAAAATAAACTAAACACACAGCTAGCAGAAGGAAGGAAATAGTGAAGATTAGAGTGAAAATAAAGAAACAGTAACAAAACAATAGCAAATCAACAAAAAAAGTTGATTCTTTGAAGAGGGCCAACAAAATTGACAAGCGCAGCTAGACTGAGAAAGAAGGAAAGACAACTCAAAATGCTGAAATAAAAAGGGAAAGTGGAACCTGACTCCCAAACTTAACAGAAACTAAAAGGATCACGACAGTGTGAAGAACAATGTATGCCAAAAAATTAGATAACCTAGACGAAATGGACAAATTCCTAGAAACAAACTACCAAAATTGACTCAAGAAGAAATAAAAAAAATCTCAACACACCTATAACAAATAAAGAGATTGACTCAGTAATAAAAAAAACAAAACTCCCAACAAAAAAGCCCAGAGTCAGGTGACTTCACTGATGAATTCCACCAAACGCAGAGAATTACTAACCCCAATCCTTCCTAAACTCTTCCAAAAAAGAAGAGGAAGAAACACTTATTCTATGAGGCCAGGACTACTCTGATACCGAAGCCACACAAAGATATCGTATGAATAGGAACCTATAGGCCAATATTCCTTACAAATATATATGCAAAAATCTTCAACAACATTCTAGCAAACTGAATCCAGCAGTATACTAGAAAGATTATACACCAGGAACAAGTGGTATTTATCCCAATAATGCGAGGGCAGTTCGCCATAGGATATCAATCAACGTAACATACCATCTTAACAGATAAGGGGAAAAAAACTATATGATCATCTCAAATTGGTGTAGAAAAGGCATTTGACAAAATCCAACACCCTTTCATGATTTAAAAATTCAACAAACTAGAATTAAAAGGGAACCTCCTTAGCGTAACAAACGGCATTTATAAAAACCTACAGCTAATATCGTATTCGATGGTGGAAGACTGAAAGCTTTTCCCCTAAAATTGCTTAGGAGAACCTAAGCAAGGATGCCCACTTTCACCACTTCTGTTCAGCACTGCCCTCGAAGCACTAGCCAGAGCAATTAAGAAAGATAAAAGCCGGGTGTGGCAGCTCACACCTGTAATCCCAGCACTTTGGGAGGCCGAGGCGGGTGAATCACCTGAGGTCAGGAGTTTGAGACCAGCCTGGCCAACATGGTGAAACCCCATCTCTACTAGAAATACAAAAAAATTAGCCGGTTGTGGTGGCGCATGCCTGTAGTCCCAGCTGCTCAGGAGGCTGAGGCATGAGAATTGCTTGAACCCAGGTGGCGGAGCTTGCAGTGAGCTGAGACCGTGCCACTGCACTCCAGCTTGGATGACAGAGTGAGACTCTATCTCAAATTAAAAAAAA
Organism: Nomascus leucogenys; assembly: GCF_006542625.1. Taxonomy (NCBI): domain Eukaryota; kingdom Metazoa; phylum Chordata; class Mammalia; order Primates; family Hylobatidae; genus Nomascus; species Nomascus leucogenys. The sequence continues at coordinate 62,176 of NW_022095814.1, read as the reverse complement.
AAAGAAAGAAAGAAAAAGAAAGAATCTAAATTGTAAAAGAAGAAGTAAAACTATCTCTACTCATAGATAATATGATCTTAAATACAGGAAATCCTAAAAACCCACAAAGAACAAACTATTAAAGCTGATAAACTATTAGAGCTAATAATTGTAGGATACAAGGTCAACACTAAGAAAAATCAGTGATTTATCTACTAGAAATGAGCAATCTCAAATGAAATTAAGAGAACAATTCACAAAACTTATCACAAAGCTAAAGTAATCAAAACAAAACAATGAGGTACTGGTGTAAGGACAGACACATAAACCGACGGAATAGAATCTGGAGTCCAGGAATGAATCTATACGTTTATGGTTAATGGATTTTTCACAAGAATACCAAGACAATTCAGTGGAGAAAGAATAGTCTTTTAAATGGTGTTGGAAAAACAGTATCTACTTACAGAAGAATGAAGCTGGACCTTTGCTTCACACCATGTATAAAAATTAAGTCAAAATGGATCAAAGGCCTAAATATAAGAGCTACAAGGATAATTCTGAAGAAAACATACAGATAAAATCTTCATGACCTTGATTCAGCCGTGGCTTCTTAGAAATGACACCAAAAGCACAAAAGAAATAATAGATAAATTAGATTTTTGTCCTCATCAAAATCATAAGCCTTTTGTGCATCAAAGAACACTCTCGAGAGGGTGAAAAGATAACCCAAAGAATGGGAAAAAAATTGCAAATTATATATAATAAAGCTCTAGTATCCAGAACATATAAGGAGCTCTTACAATTCAACAATGAAAACACATACAGCTCAATTTTTACAATGGCCAAAATACTTGAATAAACATTTCTTCAAGGAAGATATACATTTATTTATTTATTTATTTATTTATTTATTTATTTATTATTTTTTCTGACAGAGTTTCACTCTTGTTTCCAGGCTGGAGTCCAATGGCACAATCTCGGCTCACAGCAACCTCTGCCTCCCGGGTTCAAGCAATTCTCCTGCCTCAGCCTCCTGAGTAGCTGGGATTACAGGCAGCTGCCACTACTCCAAGCTAATTTTTGTATTTTTAATAGAGATGGGGTTTCACCATGTTGGGCAGCTTGGTCTTGAACTCCTGACCTCTGGTGACCCACCCGCCTTGGCCTCCCAAAGTGCTGGGATAACAGGCACGAACCACCAAACCCCGCCCACTTATTTTTTATTATTTATTTTGAGATGGAGTCTCACTCTGTCACCCAGGCTGAAGTACAGTGGCACCATCTCGGCTCACTGCAACCTCTGCCTCCCAGGTTCAAGCGATTCTCCTACCTCAGCCTCCCAAGTGGCTGAGATTACAGGCGCCTGCCACCACACCTGGCTAATTTTGTGTGTGTGTGTGTGTATGATATTTTTAGTAGAGATGGGGTTTCACCATGTTGGCCAGGCTGGTCTCAAACTCCTGACCTCAGGTGATCCACCCGTCTCAGCCTCCCAAAGTGCCGGGATTACAGGTGTGAGTCACCATGCCTGGTCCAAGGAAGATATATAAATGGCCAACAGGCACATGAAAAGAGGCACAACATCTTTAGTCAACAAGGACATTCAGATTGAAACCACAATGAGACACCACTTCACACCCACTAGCATGGCTATAATTTAAAAAACAGAAAATAACAAGTGTTGATGAGGATATGTAGAAATTGGAACATCCATACATTGCCGGTAGGAATGTAAAATGCATCCACTGTGGAAAAGTTTGGCAGCTCCTTGGTATGTTAAACACAGAATTACAACATGAGCCAGAAATTCTACACCAAGGAATGTACCCAAAGGATTTGAAAACCAGTGTTCAAACAACTGTACCCAAATGTTCAGACTGTCACCATTCACAGTAGCAAGGGGTAGAACAACTCAAATGTCCACTGCCTGACAAACGGACACACAAAACATGGTACTTATGTACAACTGCATATCATCCTCCCAGAGAAAGGAATGGAGGACGGACACACGCCACAGCACAGAGGAACGTTAAAACGTTAGGCTAAATGAAGCCGGCTACAAAAGAGCACGTAGAACCTGGCTCCATTCATACAAAATGTCCAGAGCAGGCAAATATACAGAGACAGAAAGCAGACGAGTGGTTGCTAGGGACGGAAGAGCCTGCATGCCATCGCAGAATACCCCAGACTGGGTGGCAGAAGGGGTTTCTCACAGTTCTGGAGGCTGGGAAATCCAAGAGTCACGCTCCAGCAGATTCGGTGGCTGGTGAGGGCCCCTTCCTTGTGCACAGAGGTGTCTTCTCCGTGTTCTTACAGAGCAGGAGGGGTGGGGGAGCTCTGTGCGGCCTCTTTTATACGAGCACTAATCTCATTGGTGAGGCCCCACCCTCATGTCCTAATCACCTCCCAAAGTCCCCACCTAATGTCATCCTAATACTATCACCCTGGGGGTTCCAAATATGAATCTGGGGGTGGACACAGACATTCAGATCATAGTAATAAATCCTACCAAATAAGAAACTTAGGTCTATAATAAATCCTTATCAAAGAATAAGAAATTTAGGTCTATAATAAATCCTACCAAAGAATAAGAAATTTAGGTGTATAATAAATCCTACCAAAGAATAAGAAATTTTAGGTCTACTAGGTTCCTTTCTTTCTTTCTTTCTTTCTTTCTTTCTTTCTTTCTTTTCTCTCTCTCTCTTTCTTTCTTTCTTTCTTTTTCTCTGTCTTTCATTTTCTCTCCCTCTCCTTCCTTCCTTCTTTCCTTCCTTCCTCTCTCTTTCTCTCTCTTTTTTGAGATGGAGTCTTGCTGTCACCCAGGCTGGAGTGCAGTGGCGTGATCTCGGTTCACTGCAACCTCTGCCTCCTGGGTTCAAGCAATTCTCATGCTTCAGCCTCCCAAGTAGCTGGGATTACAGGTGTGTGCCACTACGCCCGGCTAATTTTTGTATTTTTTGGTAAAGATGGGGTTTCACCATGTTGGCCACGCTGGTCTTGAACTCCTGACCTCAAGTGATCCGCCTGCCTTGGCCTCCCATAGTGCCGGGATTACAAGTGTGAGCCACCGCACCCGGCCTCTACTAGGTTCTTAATAAGTGGCAGACCCAATTACCACCAGGATACTTTTTGTCAGTATTTGAACATGAAACTGCTTCAGTATGTAAGTTGATAAGAAACCACGAATTATAGTTTAATAAACTAAGCATGTTTACTTACCGCCTCGGGGAGAAGGAGAATCGTGCCCCCCAATGATCACGTGGACACCGGAATCTTCCAGCTTCACTCTCCATTTTTCAATGATAGCCCCAGACTTGTCCTGAAAGCAGAATGCTGGCAGGTCAGGAAACTTCCTTCCGAACAGTCAACCGTTGCTTACGCTGGGGGCTAAGTCACCCGACAGGAAGTTCATACAAACCTTACTGGCATCATTGAAAACAGACAGCTCCATGGTGCCTTCAAAGTCCTGTTGCAAAACAGACCTCAAACATTCGTCCAGCCACGGTTCAGCGTTGTGGACTGGGAGGATAATAGACTGGAATTCAAAAGAAATGGATTAATAGAAGTGTGAAAACATAGTTCCCTTTCCGTGGCTCTAATTTACCTCCCCTTCACCACCTGCACATATGCCGTGACAACAAAAGGTGTCCACTCCTTTACTCCAGGCTCTTAACAAGCTCATAAGATTCTTTATGTCTTAGCTTTCCCTGAACTGCCTTCTATATGATTTTGAAAGCGAAAAAAAAAATGAAAGGACTTTGGGAGGCCGAGTCGGGCGGATCACAAGGTCAGGAGATTGAGACCATCCTGGCTAACATGGTGAAACCCCGTCTCTACTAAAAATACAAAAAATTAGCCGGGCGTGGTGGCGGACGCCTGTAGTCCCAGCTACTCGGGAGGCTGAGGTAGGAGAATGGCGTGAACCCGGGAGGCAGAGCTTGCAGTGAGCCGAGATGGCGCCACTGCACTCCAGCCTGGGCGACAGAGCGAGACTCCGTCTCAAAAAAAAAAAAAAAAACTGAAAGGCATCAAATTGTTCCCAATTCAATGGTAAATCATGAGTTTTCCAATCACTGATCAGAAACATCATTTTGGTTGAAACAAGTATCTGGGTATCTTCCAACTCACTCATGAAAATAACTGTTTTTTTTTTTTTTTTGAGACGGAGTCTCGCTCTGTCACCCAGGCTGGAGTGCAGTGGCGCAATCTCGGCTCACTGCAAGCTCTGCCTCCTGGGTTCACGCCACTCTCCTGCCTCAGCCTCCCGAGTAGCTGGGACTACAGGCGCTGGTTGGTCATTTTCTAGGTGGAATAAGCACTTCAGCAAACCATGTTAGAAAACCTGCAACAAAGTAACCCCTTTAAGTAACCCCTCGCCCATAAAAAAAAAGCAATGTTTTAACAAAGTATCGGGCAGGACGTGTTCAAAGAACCCGGCTGAGCAAACGGGAGGCCTGACGTCCATCTCTGGATTCCTTTGTCCTACACTTCGTTTCGGGCTGGCTTGGCACTGGCATTGTCCTTTTCTCACGAAGCCCAACACAAAAATTTCTAAAGTGGGATGGAGTAAAACCAGTGAAACTCAATGCCAACAAAACAACTGATAACAGGAGTTAAGTCTTAATTTTATACATTATAATATTAAGTGATATGGAGCGATACTCAGAGATTAGTCTGTCCTCACCCTTAATTTATATCCAAAAAAGAAAAGTTGAAATTGTGTTGAAAACACAATTTAGTCAAGTTCTTTACAAATGAAACCTCACTCTATCCCTTCCTGGACTTAGGTTTGTAAGAATAAAACGAGTTCTGACTGGGCGCGGTAGCTCACTCCTGTAATCCCAGCACTTTGGGAGGCCGAGGCGGGCAGATAATCTGAAGTCGGGGGTTCAAGACCAGCCTGACCAACATGGAGAAACCCCATCTCTACTAAAAATACAAAATTACCCTGGTGTGGTGGTGCATGCCTGTAATCCCAGCTACTTGGGATGCTGAGGCAGGAGAAACGCTTGAACCCGGGAGGCGGAGGTTTCGGTGAGCTGAGATCACGCCATTGCACTCCAGCCTGGGCAACGAGTGTGAAACTCCATTTCAAAAAATAAAAATAAAAATAAAATAAAACGAGTTCCCTAATTTATTTACAAATTTACCTTAGTTTGGATTTACTTAAAGGAAAAGAAGGAAATAATTTTTCTCAAGATCTACAAAATATAATGTTTCTATCAAAGATAGACCTTGATTCACCTGTCCCCAATTTTAGTAAGACTGGAATAAAAAAGAAAAAAGACTGGAAAAAACAAACAGAAAAAAACAAAAACCAGAAAACACGCTGAGCCTTTGGGCGACTCCTAATCCTACACCCCTGTGGTCGTTCACTGCATCGGCCTATCGGCTGGGTCTGAACCCTGAGGGCCTTTGCTCCGGCCTCTGCCGGAGCACGAGGAACGTGTTCGGGGCTTGTGGGCAGGTTTTCAGGGCACGTGTTTGGGGTAAGTGTGCTGGGCACACAGGGAGGTGTGTGGGCGCGGAGCAGGTGTGCAGGTAGGTGTGTGGGATGTGCAGGGCAGGTGCACGGGCAGGTATGGGGCACGGGCATGTATGCAGGACGCAGAGCAGGTGTGTGAAGCAGGTGTGCAGGCACAAGACGGGTGTGTGGGGCATGGGCAAGTGTGCCAGGAATGTGTGACGGCAGATGTGTGGGGTGCGGGGTTGTGTGGCGGCACACGGAGAGGTGTGGGGCACGGGGAGGTGTGCGGGTACGGACAGTGTACAGGGTGTGGGGCAGGTCTGCGGACCAGGTGTGAGGGGTGCAGGACAGGTGTGCAGACCAGGTGTGCGGGGTGCGGGAGCGAGGCAGATACGCGGGCAGGTGCGCGGGGGCGGGGCAGGTGTGCGGGGGCGGGGCAGGTGTGCGGGGGCGGGGCAGGTGTGCGGGGGCGGGGCAGGTGTGCAGGGGCAAGGCAGGTGCGTAGGAGCGAGGCAGATGAGCAGGTGCGCAGACCAGGTGTGTGAGGTGCGGGGGCAGGTGCGCGGGAGCTAGGCGGGAGCGAGGCAGGTGCGCCGTCCGTCCACCCCACGACCAGGTGAGGGCGAACGGGGAACTGCCTGAGCTCCGAGCCCGGAAGCTTCAAAATCAGAACGAGGAAGGTCGGTGAGGAGGCCACAATCGCGGGACGGGGAGCAGGAAGCGCAGCCGGAGCTGCAGATCTCGGCCGCGCCCCGCGGGCTCCAATCCCGAGCGTCCCCCACACGCGCAACCGCGCTCGCCCGCGGGGCCTAAGGGCTGCTCAGGGCGGAGACCCCGTAGGTGAGCCCGAGAGGCGGTGCGGGGCTGCGAACCCCGGAGCGGGAGAGGACTGGAGGGCGCGGTGAGGGGACGCGAGGACCCAGCTGCGCGGCGGGGCACCCTCCCCGCTGGCACCTACCACGTGGGCCTGCATGGCCTGGCGCTCCTCGGACGCCCCGCCCACGCCGGCTCAGCGCTTCCCTCCGCTTCAGCCTACGGCGCCTGCGCAGGCGGCACCAGGAGGCGGGTCTGAGGCCAGGCAGTCTCCGATTGGTGCAGAGCGGCGTCCATCGGGGTGGGCCTGCCCGGCGGGGCGTGGCAGGGGCGGGGCTGCTCGGCGAGGGGCGGGGCCGGGAGGTCTCGGCTACAATCTTCCGCCCTGGGCCACGCCCCGGTCCCGGGTCACCTCTCGGGGCCTCCTCCTTGGCCCGTGGAAGCCTCCTGCCCTCCCCTAGGGCGCGCATCACAATCTCTGGTCCCCCGTGGACGCCGCCGCGGGGAAGGCGGGGCTGTACGAGGGCGCTGCGCTGCAAACCCAAGCCAGGCGGCCTGGAGGTTGCTGTAAAGCCTTAAACAAGGCTGATGGGTAAAAGAGTCGTTGCATTTCACCCGGGCTGTGAGCTGTGCTACCTGACTGGGGAGGACGAGGGCAGTGCAGGGCGTCCTTTCAGACAGACGCGGTGGGGAGAGCAGGGCGTGCAGGACACTTGACGGCCGCAGGAGAGGGGTGAGGCCCTGAGCCCGCCGGGGTGTCCTCCAGGAGGAGGGGTGCCCAGGGTGAGGTCCTGACCCCACCGGGAGGTCCCCCAGGAGCGGGGGTACCCCGGAGTGAGGCCCTGACCCCACCGTGAGGTCCCCCAGGAGCAGGGGTGCCCGGGAGGGAGGCCCTGACCCCACCGTGAGGTCCCCCAGGAGAAGGGTTGCCCAGGGAAAGACATGACCCCAGTAGCTCCGGGTACCCTCCACCTTTGCCCTCATTTCCGCCTCCGAATGCAGCCTCAGGAACTGCAGGGCTGGGAACCCGGAGAAGGTGGCTGGGCTCTGGGGGAGCTCGGAGGTGGCCTTCCTTGCCAGGAACACAGGCCAGGCCCCATCTCTATCTAACCTTATACTTGAGGAGCACAGAGCGGATATCTCCAGATTTGAGTCCTGAACGCACGGCCAGGAACCCCAGCAGTCCTGAACTTGTCAAGGGAGCGGCCTGCCATGAGGGGTCTCCCAGGCGGCTGTGAGGCCTCTGGAACCTCCCCGCTTGGAGGAGGTTGACCGGGGACGGGGCCGTGGGGGTCAATAAAAAGGACTGCTGCCATTAGCCCTGTGCTGCCTGCACACAGAGATTAAGCCCACTTGGGATTTGTTCCAGCTGATCTGAAGTAATGAGTAATTCACAATTAATGAGCATGGCCGTTAGCAGCCCTTCCTGGACAAATCCTTGGCTGTCCAAAACTGAGATTAAATGCTAATCATTCTATCAATTAACCATTACAACAAAGCCAAACTTCTGTTAAGCATCACTTCATAGATGATTTTTTTCCCTTAAATTGCCTCCTTGTTTGCAAAGCCTGTTTTACAAGTGGAATGCTTAAGTCACATGAGTGAAAATGCAGCCTTATTTACCGTTCAGCAAAAGCTATCTGAGGATTTGTTTCCAAGGACCTCATGTTCTCCAGAGGTTGGGGTACTAGGAATCATTTCATTGTAAAGGACTCGGTCAAAAGTAGCCCTGTAGCTGCCAGAATGCGCCGTAGGCTCATGGTAGGGTGGTAAGGGCCAGAGGTCAGGGGTCACAGATGGCTTCTGCCCCTCCATAGCACATGGTGTCCAGAACTGGGCTTGCCTTCCACCTTCCTTCCTGTACATTTCCTGGTGCCAGAAATTTGCTTTTCACTGACTTCCCCCTAATTCAAATTTGATTAGAATCTCCTTTTTGGGAACATTCAAAGTGCCAAGGTGCATTTCAGAAATGCAGGGTTGCAGAGGTGGGGTCCTGAAATCCAAGGGTGGTGGGGCCTGAGATCACTGCCCTCGCAGCAGGAAGATCCTCAGAGAGAGGCCAGCAGAGGGCATGGACAGAAGGCACTGACACCCTACCCTGGAGAGAGACAGGAAGGAGGACCTGGGTCCTCAGAGCTGGCCGGGTTGAGATCCTGTGGTCTTCATTCAGAGGGAAGTGAGGTGGTGACAAAAGATGAACGGCGTCACGTGGGCACCAGCAGAGGAAGTGACACAAAACGCCCCACAGCTTTGGGTTCACTGAGTGGGCAGTTGTATTTATTTATTTTATTTTATTTTTGTAGAGATGGGGTCTTGCTGTTGCCCACTGGTCTCCAGCTCTTGGCATCCCAAACTGCTGGGATTACAAGTGAGAGCCATTGCAGATAGCCAGTTTTCTTTATTTTTAATTGTTGTTTGTGCAAAAGGTTTTGGCGAATACTGGCTCTATTCAGAGGACTCAGTACCAGTTGCCAGGGGCCTGGAGTAGGTGCTGTGGTCTCAATGTGTGTGTCCCCCCAAACCATATGTTGACACCTAACCCCCAAGGTGATGTGGTTAGGAGATGGGGCTTTAAGGAGGTGACTGGGCCATGAGGGCTCTCCTCTCATGACAGATGAGTGCCCTTCTATGAGACTTGAAGGAGCCCTTCTGTCCCTTCCTCCACGTGAGGACCCATAGAAGGTGCCATCTCTGGGGAACAGTCCGTCACCAAACACCAACTCTGCTGGTGCCTGGATCCCGGACTTCTCAGCCTCCAGAACTGTGCGCAATACATTTCTATTGTTTATCAATCACATGGTCAGAGGTATTTTGTTACAGCAGCACAAATGGACCAAGACACCAGGTCTCCAAATCGAAGAACTGCACAGCAGCCTCTCAGTGCTGGGCGGGGAGGCACAGGTTCCCTGCAGGTCCGCATGGACGGTGTTAGACTCGGTGCTGGGTGGGGAGGCACAGGTTCCCTGCAGGTCCGCATGGACGGTGTTAGACTTGGGGGACACTGGGCCCCCAGTAAGAATGATTCTGGCGTGAGTGCAGCTAGTGAGGGCTGAGTTCAAGCTTTAAAGACACAAGCCCGACGGGTTCCTGCAACAGCCTGATCCCCTGGACCTTCGTGTGTCCGAGTCTCCAGAGGGGATGAACCTCACCAGACCTGCTTCGACCTCCCCTAGGCAGTGGGTGCTGCCTGGGGGTCAGGGTTGCTCGAGACTGTAGGAGACTCTGCACGTGGTGACCATAGCACCCCCGTAACAAAGCAGCCCATGAGGGCAGCCTGGCCGTTCGGCAGTGTGTGCACTGAGGTCATCTCTCCTACTCTGTCTCAGGTAGTTAAAGGCTGACTGTGACTCACCACGTGGATTTAATGACTCATTAAGGGGTTGCAGCCCATGCTTTTTAAAAAAGGAATCTACAAAAAATAAAAAGTCTCCGGGACAGTAGACCAAGTGCGGATGTGGCCCCTCGAGTTCCATTTTCAGCCGCCCACGTTCCTAGGATTCAGACCTGCTGGAGATTCTAATTGCACAGGGAAACCCTGTGTCGATTCAGGGGGATAATTCGGGGGTGGGTGTACCGGCCTGGAGCTCCGGGGGCTACGGGCTGATCCTACGAAAGGAAAGTCAAGCCTGTGAATCGCAGAGCCTGGACACAGAAGTTGAGGTGATGGCGTCCTGCAGATCCCTGAAATTCTATTACACGTCAGAGGGAAGGGACAGCCTCATGTGGCCCTTGGAGGGACCAAGGCCCTACCCAGCGCCTTGCACCAGGCAGCACAATCAGTGTTGGCTCCACCAACCTGCACCGTCAGGCATTCTGGAAAGAGGAGATCCGACTGACTGAGCGAGCGTCTCCAAACTTCCAAGCACTGCAAATATTACCTCATTAAAGCCCAGGGCCACGTGACTGACCTGAAGCCAGAGTCTGCACTCCTTCCGTGGGCCTGCAGGAAGGGGTGAGGTTCCTGTCACAAGAACCATTCTGTGATCAGCCGGGCAGATGCTTGCTGTGGATTCTAGGTGAGCATCAAGTACCAGGGACAATGTTTGTCTTGGATTCTGCCGTCCTGCTTGAGCCCAGAACGCAGAGCCGGAGTCAGGGGCTTGCACATGGAGCGTTTCATGCCTGGGAGGCTGGGGCAGGGGCTGGGAAGGAGCGGGGAGGGAGCCAGGACCAGCGTGCTCTGCTGAGGGTCCACATTGAGGGCTGGATCCTGGACCTCCACGAGCCTGGAGAATTCTCCATCTGAGCAGTGAGCAGCCTCTGCTTGTTGTCAGCTGGAGCTGCGCCTTGGGGCATTTGCTCCCCTGGCCCTGGGGTGGTGACTGCAGGATCCCACAGGTGTCCCGAGGCCTGAGGCTCTTCTCACTGCGGAGGCCACCCTGCAGGAATTGGAGTTAGGACCCGGAGGGTGGGACCGGCTGACTCAGAGGAGCCGGCTCTCAGGTTGGCAGGAGGAGGAGATGCACAATGAGACTGCAGCCTCACCTCCAGGGGACGGCCCCGCAAGCGGGAGCTGCCCTGCTGCACACTCAGCACTCGAGGCGGATTCGGAGGTGACCTAAGCCCACAGCTCTCCAAGTCTTGGGAGAATCGACAGTGGATGGCAGGTGCCTACGGACGCCGAGTGGGTGCGGCCCCAGTTACGTTCAATGCAGGGGCACCTGTGTTGTTAGCAGCTGACGTGGACGGGAAAGGCCTGTCCTGAACAACATTCCGTGTTCGGTTAGACACTGTCCTCCTAAACAGGGGCGGAAGATGTCTCCTGGGGGTTCCAAGCGTAATTTATGGAACTCACTCCCGTGAGATAACGCAACATTTTTCACACGTGGAGAAAGGGCTGGGATCGACTGGTGCCTGAGAGAATGCTGAGGATAAATGGGAAGCAGGATGTTCCAGGGCACCTCTGCGTCTTGCATGAGACCTTGTGAGGGCCCCGTGGTGCCCCTGATGTCACTGTCGAAGTTAAAGCCGCCCCCGCATCCGCCTCGGCCTCCCTCGGACGTCCTCCCCAGCTGGCCCTGCCAGCTCACGTGGAAGACAGCTGCTGAGAAGCAGCTGTGATGCCGGCCCATGGGAGGAGCCACATCTGGACACTGCGTGAAGCCAGTCCAGGGGCCACACCGGGACCTGCCCTCAGCTCTGCCACGTCCTGGCCAAGTGGCCCTGGCATGCCAGCCATGGTGTTCACAGAAGCATTCATTTCTCGTGGCAAAGTGGAGGCAAAAGTCAAGTCGGCCGATGCAGGTGAGACACCTGGCTGACCTGGGGAGCTGCACCAGCGCTCCCCACATTGCACTGCTGACTGAGGGGTGCTCGGTGCCGCGGCTTCACACGGTCAGTGCACAGACGTGACTACTGGTCTGAGAAGCCGCCGCGTGCGCCTGGCCCACCAAGTTGCCAGGGAGGCGAGGGTGGTGTTGGCGTGGATCACCAAAGGAGCTGGCAGCCCAGCCGTCCCCGTGACTGGATGGAATCTGCAAACCTTCCTGGGGATCTACTCTGGGATGGGCTCGGCGCCAGGGCCTAGGGTAGTTTTCAAATTGCAGGTTGTGGCTGGTATACCAGGGGTCATGGGGTCAGTACACTGGGCTCTGACTGGCAATTCCTAAAAATAAAGTCTGAGTCTGTCCCATATAGAAAGAGCTGCACTGATTTGTAAAGCTTGTGTTGGTTTTGTATGTTCTATGCCAGTGTGCGCTGGACCATGATAGCGCATTTCTCGCTGTGGTGCCTGCCACAGTCTGGAGGGAAAGATGAGTCCGTGGTTCTACTGTGGGGTGGTGGGTGCGGTCTACGCAGGGATGCTAAGAGCCCACGTGGGGCATGAGAGGGTCCGTAGAGGCTGGGGCAGGGGAGCCCGGGCCAGGTCCTGAGAACAAATGTGGTTATTCAGCTACTAAAGTGCAGGACTCAGCCCAAAGTCCCTGGTGACCCAAAGAGGATCATGTGAGTCTGATGCTGCTGTGGAAGGTGGGGCTCACAGCAGGCTGCTGGGGCACCATTACTGGGGGAGGGTCCTGTCCGCAGTGCATACGTAGACAGCCTTTCAGAACCTGCTGTGTGGTCAGTGCGGCCATGCAGCTGCACCCTGGCCTGCTCACCTGTGCTGTGTCCAGCAAGGAAGATGCCCCCGCTCAGCCCGTCCATGCACCCTCCGGAGGCTGTCAGCTGCCCGAGACCCACACTGGCTCTTGCAGGCTAGAGGAGAGTTCAATGGCCATTTGGGCCCTGTCGCCATGGAAACACCAACTTTGGGTACCAAAAGCCTGAATGTACAAATTCATGGAGTACGACCTGCCTGGTGCCAGTGGGTCTTAGCGTTTTTCTGGTGCCCTCTGAACTCTTAGGTCCCGGTTCTGGCGGATTTGGCCCAGGCACCCCCAGGTGGGAGGCACAACCCTGCTCCGAATGCCCAACACGTGCCCCACACACCTGAGGTACCTCCTGGGCGTCCCACACCAGGACAGGCCTGGAGACTTCCAGCCACCGCCATCTGGCACACCCAGCACCTGCAGATCCACCACCTTAAAACCCACCTCTACTGCTGCGTGCCACGGTCCCTGCGGGGCCAGGCCTGCCTGGCACGTCCACCCTGGGTCTCCCTGCCTCACCCTCTGGCGTATCCACAGTGAACAGGGGCATCTTTCCAAAATGCAGATCTGGCCGGGTGCGGCAGCTCACGCCTGTGATCCCGGCACTTTGGGAGGCCGAGGCTGGTGAATCACATGAAGTCAGGAGTTTGAGACCAGCCTGGCCAACATGGTAAAACTCCGTCTCTGCTGGGCGCGGTGGCTCATGCTTGTAATCCCAGCACTTTGGGAGGCCGAGGCGGGCGGATCACGAGGTCAGGAGATGGAGACCACGGTGAAACCCCGTCTCTACTAAAAATACAAAAAATTAGCTGGGCGTGGTGGCGGGCGCCTGTAGTCCCAGCTACTCGGAGAAGCTGAGGCAGGAGAATGGCGTGAACCCGGGAGGTGGAGCTTGCAGTGAGCCGAGATTGCGCCACTGCACTCCAGCCTGGGTGACAGAGCGAGACTCCGTCTCAAAAAAAAAAAACAACAACCCCGTCTCTACTAAATATATAAAAATTAGCGGGATGTGGTGGTGCATGCCTGTAATCCCAGCTTCTTGGGAGGCCGAGGCACGAGAATTGCGTGAACCCAGGAGGCAGAAGTTGCAGTGAGCCAAGGTTGCACCACTGCACTCCAGCCTGGGCAACATAGCAAGACTCTGTCTCAAAAACAAACAAAATGCAGATTGAATCCAGTCTCACCTGGTGACAGCTGTCCACGTCCCCACCCTTTCAGGACAGCGTGGCTGCCCTTTTGTGGGTGGTTCCAGCCACCCAGACTTTGTCCTTCTCAACACCCCCTCATTAAGGTAGGACCCTAAAGTGAATTCCTACTTGTCCTTCAAAGCCAGCCTCCAGCATCGCCTCCTCTGGGATCTTCTCTGACTTCCCAGTCGGTTCCAGAAGCCTCTGATGGCCCCATGCGGAGAAGACTGCTCCGCTCGTCGCTGGCACATGGCAGATGCTCTGTAAGTGTCGCTGAATGACTGACTAAATGTCTCATAATATCCTTCATAAACAAGGGCCTGGTGTGGATTCATACATGGGTCTCTCAAAGTTTAATTGGTGAGACTCTGTTGTATCAGACAATGAAGGGTTAAAATATAATATTCAAAAAAGTAAAATCATGACATACAAATATAAAATGAACACACATTGATATGGTTTGGAGCTGTGTCCTCACCCAAACTTCACATCGAACTGGGATCCCCAGTGTCGGAGGCGGCCCCGTGGGAGGTGACTGGATCACGGGTGGACCCTTCATGAAGGGTTTAACACCCCCTTGGTGCTGTCCTGGGATGGAGTTCTCTCACGATCTGGTTGTTTAAATGTGTGTGGCCCCTTCCCCCTCTCTTTTCCTCCTCCTCCTGCCGTGCGAGACACTTGCTCCCGCTTCACCTTCCACCACGAGTTGAAGCTCCCCGAGGCCTCCTCAGGAGCAGAAGCCGCCGCGCTTCCTGTACAGCCTGTGGAACCCGGAGCCAGTTCAACCTCTTTTCTTTATACATTACCTAGACTCGGCCGGGCGCCGTGGCTCACACCTGTAATCCCAGCACTTTGGGAGGCCGAGGCGGGTGGATCACGAGGTCAGGAGTTCGAGACCAGCCTGGCTAACACGGTGAAACCCCGTCTCTACTAAAAATACAAAAAATTAGCCGGGCGTGGTGTCGGGCGCCTGTAGTCCCAGCTACTCGGGAGGCTGAGGCAGGAGAATGGCGTGAACCCGGGAGGCGGAGCTTGCAGTGAGCCGAGATCATGCCACTGCACTCCAGCCTGGGTGACAGAGCCAGACTCCGTCTCAAAAAATAATAATAATAAATTAAATAAATAAATAAATAATTACCCAGACTCAGGTATTTCCGGATAGCAATGCCAGAATGGACTAATACACGTGTTATGTCAAAAGTTTTATTTAACTTATTAATTCATAGGGGAAGCAGGAAGATATTAAAACTGGTTCAAAGGAAAATCCACAGGTTTAGGCAATTGGGCTGAAATGAATTTGCTAACACAGTCATCCGCCGTATCCCTGACTTGAGTTGTCTGTGCTCAACCCCGGAAAACAGGTGAGTACAGCACAATAAGATATCTTGAGAGAGAGGGAGATGCCACCTCCACATACTTTTTATTACCTAGATTGTTATAATTGCTCTGTTTATGACTGGTGATTGTTAATCTCTTACTGCGCCTATTTTACAAATTAAACTTTATCAAAGGGCTGTACATATAGGACAAACATAGACGCATCCCCCAGGCCATCACCAAACCAGCCAATATCCACAGGGCCTGAAACCTCCCCTTCGGCTTCTCTCTTCCGCTGGTGGACATCAGCCGTGTCTCCGCTGACGAGTGTTCTTGCACCTCTGTGGGCTCCTGTGTGTGGCCATCACCTTTCTGGTGTGCAGGGAGCTGTCTCACAGCTCCGTTAAAGATGAGGAAGGCGCCGATCACTGCAGCACCAGAGAACCCGGGGGGCTCGCCTGGCCCTCCACCGAAAGGACGCCCAGAAACCTCCTCACCCATTTTCATGTCTTTTCCACTTTTTCAGCACAGACACTCACGGCATCACTGGGCACAACTGGGTCTGGCGGCAGAAGGCCCGGGGGGCGGTGCACGGCCCCCTCCTGAGGCAGGTGTGCGGCTCTGGGGAAAGGCAGAGCACAAGGGCTGGGCTCTGGCCGTGGGACCCACCCAGCAGTCTCCCCTCTGGGGCAGGAGGGGCAGCGAGAGCGTGGGGAAGGCAGGGAGGGGAGCCCAACGGTCCAACCTGGGAGGAGCCATCAGACTCCAGCCCTCAACCAGGCGGCCTGTTGGCCCTGGGCAGTGACGCTGCCCCCTCCACAGGCTACCAGGGCCATAAAGGCAGGTAGGACCCGCCCCTACTGACGCGGAACTGCACCAGCAGCCACCGAGAAACCCGTGGCCTGTACGGTATTCTGTGCCGGGGAGGGCCAGCACCCGGCCCCCAGCTGCTTCCCTGAACCCAACCGTCTGAGGCTGTGTCAAAGCTTCCCCAGTGTTTCCTGGAAGATGCTCCTCCATGGATCCCTTGCTCCCGCCTGTCTTGCTGGGCCAGGAATGCAAACCCCAATGGCTGTCCTGGGGTCGTTTCTCAGGGGGTGTGCACGGGTGTGTGCAGGGGGGTGTGCATGCACAGGTGCATGCAGGGGTGTGTGCACGGTGGCTGATGCCTCTCTCTGGACGAAGAGCTGGCACACTGTCTGCTGTACAGCAGTGGCTTCCCAGAGCTGAGGGGCTCTCCTGTGGGCAGCCCCCTTCATGGGAAACATCTGTTTGAGCCCCTGCACATCGCCGCTGGGGAAGGGGCTTGGAAGCCCGCTCATGTGCTGACCCTCTGGTTCTGCTTTTGCTGTGAGTGATAAGATCCTCTATCTCTGACCCCAGCAGTCTAGTGCTTCCTGCCAGCACCCATGCAACAGGCAGGCTTGTTAGCCTGAAAGTAAAATCTCAGGCCCCTGCACAGTTCAGACGGCATCCAGCACAGTTGGGGCCGGGCCCTACCCTCACAACTGCCAGGGCCTGGGGTACCCTGACCAACTCCTAACTCCCAGGACCTGGATCTGGGGCCATCTAGCCTGAGTTGTCCTAAGCTACGAATGGCAATGAGGCAGCCCAGCTTATGAAGCTCTGGCTCATGCACAGACACACTTCACCCCTCCGTGCCTTAGGGCTGTTCCCCGGCACCTGCCTGTCCCTTTGGCAGGAGGTCCTTCTGCTAAGTGGTCTCCAGCTCTGTCTCTCTAAACTGACCGCCTGTTGGGGCAGGGACAGGGTCTTCTTGTCTACTGCCAACTCCCCGTGGCTAGCAGAGTCCGGTGATCACGTGAGCCGGTTACTGCCGCAGCGCCGGGATGAGGCTGCTGGGAACATCCAAGCAGCCGCTTGAGGAGGAGATGGTGCCTTAGGATGGGGTGTGGGAGGGTCCCCAACCAAGCTCCTTGAGAAGCAAGGCCTCAGCCTCTTCACACCTGCAAGGAGGGACAGCAGGTGTGGACTCCAAGGCAGGCTCATATCCGGGCAGTTCCAGCCCTGCTAGCACCTGGCCCACAGCCACACAGCACAGAGACCCCACACAGCGAGGTCTCCCTCCCTGCTCTCCCCCTCACCCTGGCCCCTAAAGTCCTGCTGTTTATTTGGTTGGTTCCGGAAGGAGCTCCATGGCTGCGTAGCTTTGCTGTGCACCATGCAGGGCGGCGGCCAGCAGAGCTTGGTGCCCAGGAACTGCTGGCAGCTGGAAGGAGTGCCTGAGACAGTGCCAGCGAATCGGCCCCTGCAGGAACTATTATGACTGCGCTTACACCTTCATCTAGTTAGATACAGATTCTATTTCTGAAGTAACTCAAACTTTCCGAAATGCTTAAGTGAATTTCACAGGTGGGTGTGGAACTGCCAAACGCCAGGTGGACACTGCTGGTTTGGATTATCTGGTCATTTTGATCTGGGAAGTCAGGTGAGTTTCCGTTGTCCTGTTGTATGGTCAAGGCGGGGCTGCAAACCAACCGCGGACCCTCCCCGCATCCCCGGCTCCGTCCGGCTCCACATGCCTGTGGGAGCTGCAGAGTGATCGAAATGTCAGGTAATTCCACATAAATCCACATCTGGATTTCGGGCTTCTCTTGGAACGGACCATCTGTAACTCCGGCTCTCTGTCCTGCCAGCACCTGGCTGGGGCTGAGCGAGAGCTGTTCTCTCACGCCCCGTTGTCCCCCTGGACAAATGGGTGGAATTCTATGAAGGCTGTGAACTTAGGAGAGCTCTGGAGCCGAGAGAGGTGCTGGCCGTGCTGCTGGTGCCTTTGAGAAGCTCCTGGCTGCCGTCCTTCCAGGCCCGGCTTCAGACTTGGATCCCTGTTCACTCTGGGAGCGGCCCCACCTGTGGAGGGAGGTGCTGCCCACCACAGCACCCAGCCCTGCAGCCTCTGCACCATCTGTCCCCAGGGCAGCTGCCTCTGCAGCCAGGTCCAGGCCTGGGGAGCCGGAGAGCACCAAGCGGACGGCAGGTGAGGGGCCCATGGGTCAGCACAGGTGGGTCAGGTCCTAGCCCGCTTGTCATACAGGTCATGCGGGACTTAGCCTGCTTTCTCCTCTGTTTAACATCTGCACCCCTGAATAGTGCAAATGCCCAGAGGGAGGGATTGGAGGCTGGGAGATCCGTGGGGGATTCAGGGGGCAGCTTGGGGGACAACCGGTGCAGCCGTGCCCTGATGTCAGACACCGAGGATCCCATGAGGCCCTCGCCCAGGCGTCCAGAGAGAAAAGTCAGCTGGCGGTGAAGGCCTTGTTCTCAGGGCCGCGTGCCGCTTTTGACACCCAGTGCTGAGGTGAGCCATGTGGGATGGGCCTTCCCTCCGGGTCCCCACTGCTGCATGACACCCTTTGCTGGTGCACAAGCTTGCAGCCCCCGAGTGTGCAGGGCTGGGAGGGAGCGTGCTGGGCCCATAGGTGGCCAGGACAGTCTGCCTTGGGGCTGTGGTCTGGGGCACAGGCTGGGACTGCCCCACTGTGGAGGCTTCTGGCGGACATGGCGCAGGGAGTGGACGGGACAGGGATGGCTCCCCCCAGCCCAGCCAGTCAGCGCAGACCTGACCTCCACTTTGAGCGGCGGCTTGGC
This sequence comes from Nomascus leucogenys, assembly GCF_006542625.1. Lineage (NCBI taxonomy): Eukaryota > Metazoa > Chordata > Mammalia > Primates > Hylobatidae > Nomascus > Nomascus leucogenys. The sequence continues at coordinate 43,712 of NW_022095814.1, read as the reverse complement.
CTCTGACCTCTCAGGGTCCCTGCTGAGCTGTGCTGATGACCCCTCATTGGCAGAGGGGAGGCTGTGGGGCCTTGGGGGCCTGAGACACCTAGAAAGGGTCAGGAGGGGACCGCGGAGTGGGCAGGGCTGGGAGGTGGCCCAGCAAGCAGCCTGGGGACATTCAGATGCTGGTCACTCAGGGAGCTGGCAGCCGCTCTGCCTGCCCCTCACTGGACTTGAAAGCAGTGAGAACAGACGATACCCAAAGACGCCCACAAAAGCACTTCCTGTTGACATCAACACACTCTTAGGCCTTTCTCCTCTGTGCCCTCCAAGGCCAGCATCCCCCAGGCGACCACTGGACCACGAAAAATAAAGTCATGCCACCCAGCCCCCACTCTGCCACTCATTATTTCCCCGTTGCCTTGTAGTGGACTCAGCCATGCTTTGCTTTTTGAAATTGAGTTTGAAATCCAGATCCTGCCCCACAGGCACTGGTGCCAGAGTTGCGGCTGCTGACCAGAGCTCTGCAGAGTTTCTGCTGGAAATTAGAGTCAAAACAGAACCACTGTGGGCCAAATCCCATGCAGGGCTCTACACACACGCATGCACACACACACACACGTACACCGGCATGCACACATACACATGAGCACACACACGCTCACAATGCACACTCAAGCACACACACACGTGCACACACACATGAACACGCACATGCTCACAATGCACACTCGAGCACACACAGGCACACAGGCATGCACACATGCACATGGGCAAGGAGACGCTCACCATGCACACTCGAGCATGCATACACACACATGCACAGACGCAGGCACACATACACATGAGCATGCACACACAATGCACACTCAAGCACACACGCACATACACACACATATTACGTGAGCATGCACACGCTCACAATGCACACTCAAGCACACACACACGTGCACACACACATGAACACGCACATGCTCACAATGCACACTCGAGCACACACAGGCACACCGGCATGCACACACACACACGCACACAGTCACGCACACATACACATGAGCACACACACGCTCACCATGCACACTCAAGCACACGTGGATGTGCACACACACGTGCACACATACGTGCACACGACACCCAGGCAGTCCCAGGGAGCCCGTACCAGCCCTTGGACAGGGCCAGCAGGTCAAAGGGGAAATCCCTCTTTTCTTTTTTCTCTCAGAAACCCCAGAACAACAGACTTTGTCAATAAGCATATTCACTTTTGTAGTTAAGAAGTATGTTTTTAAATATTTTAATTAGCTCTCTAGACTCAAATAATCATCTTCTTCACCTTGTTTTCTCTGTGACACGCAAAAGGCTGGCAGGCAGGAGGCTGCTTAGAGTCAGGAGGGCTTGGGGGGAAGGTGCCGTCCCCCCAACATGTTCTGGGCAGGACGCAGACACCGGGCGCCCCACGGCCCTTCATGCTCCGGAGGGTAGAACAGAGCCAGAGGGTGGGGAGGAAGGGGCAGATCCTGGTGGGTGCAGCCACTGCTGTGAGGGGACAGGGACAGGGCTGCCGAGGTCGAGGCAGGCAGTGGGGAGGCCGGAGTGGAAGGCCCATGCTCCAAATTACACAGGAAGCTGGAGCTTCCCTCCCACTGAGCTGGGCCATGAGCCTCCCCGCAATCCTGTGGGGTTGGCACCATGAAGTCGCTCTCAGATGGGGAGCTGGAGGGTTGATCGCCACCAAGTCACGCAGTTTAGCAGTGGACGCTCCTCAAGCCAACCTGCACCACCTCACTAAGCCCAGCATGTGCCCCTAGGCCCACCTCCCTGTCAGCCACGCCCCGGGCCTGGCCCCCCGAGAGGCCCCATGAGGCTGCAGTTGTTTTCTGGGTAAACCGTGTCCCACCCATCATTCATAACAATCTCTCTCTCTGTCTCCTTCCCTCTCTTCTTCCCTCCATCTTTCCTCCCTCCCTTCCTCCTTCCTTTTTTTTTCTTCCTTTTTGAGTAATTTGTTTTCTCATCATAATAGCAATACCTAGGCATTGTAGAAAAATTGGGGACTATTAAAATTCCACCGCAGAGTCGAGGGGAGACTTCCCCTGGCTCCTGTCACTGTTGCCACACTGCCTACAGAGATCTGTGGTTTTGTTTCTTCAGTTCATGTGACCTCATCGCTTTTACTCTCTCACTGGAGTCCCTTGTGAGCCTGGTGACAACAGCCTCATGACCCCAAGCTCCTCCACGTGGGGTCAGGCTGCCCCAGCCTCCTGCCCCGACTCCTGCCGGGTTGGGCCTCCTTGCACCCCCACGAAGTGTGCAGTGCCAGCTGCTCCTCCTCCTCACCCATGCTTGAACAGTTGCACAAGCACGTAGGTCACCTCTTCCAGGCAGCCCTACAGGAGTGCACCCCACCAACACTGACAGCCCCCCAGACAGTGCTTAAAGACTGAAACTGCCAGCCAGGATTTGGGGAGGGGTCCCTGCCTCTGTGGGTCCTGTCTGGCTCTGGCCCAGGCTGACAAAGAGGAGCATCTATGGGGGGAGCTGGTGCGGTGCAGGGCATGGTGGGGTGCGGGGGCTGGAGGGTGTGGGGCGGGGGCGGAGGGGGCTCAGTCATCTTTCATGAGCCTGAACTGAGACCCAGGACGCACAGTCCGCCATCCCGGGTCTGGACAGCGGGTCCCTCTGGGCCGTCTCACTTCCGCAAGCTTCAGTGGAGGCACAGCACTGTCACTGGGTTTGCAGGGACCTCCTGGCACCACTGGGGGAGTAGAGTGGAGCCGCGGCACCGGCCTGGCCACCTCTCCAGGAGAAGGCACCTGGAGTCCTCAGGTCCTTGTTGGGACAGCTGGCGCCAAGGCTGGGCCCGCACATTGCAGCAGGCAGGGTTGGGGTGGGGCGCTCAGCACCTGCTGCGTGGATGGGAGGGACCCCTCCACGCCCGAGGAGAAAGCCCACCAGCTGGCCTCGCTCCTGCCTGCCTGGAGGGGCTTCTGGAGGGAGTGTTTCCTCCACTGAGTCCAGGCAGGCATGGCTGGAGGAAGAGGGTGAAGCCAGCACCCCTGGGTGATCCCGTGCACTCCAGCTTGGCCCTCCGGGAGGCACATCCAGGCCCTGCCCCACCCCTGCCTCCACTTGCTCGGGCCCCACCCTGCTGGGCCCCATCTACTGGATACTGCAGGGGTCCAGTTCTCTCTCCAAGATCTGCCAAGTCCATGTGACCCGGCCCCGGGACGCTCCCTGCATGCCCAGCCCCATCGACACCCTTCCCCAAACCCTGGAACCTGCAGTGGGGTGTCTTAGTACACAGGTGACTTGGGAGACAGATCCCCTGACCCTGCCTGCCAATGTGCCTGCCCACTGTCCGCTGAGCTGGGCGTCGCCTGCTTCTCCTCTTTCTGGGTGGGACCGTCTGTCCAAATGGCGGTCAAGGCCTCCTTCACTATCTGAGCGTGGGCAGAGAGGGACGGACACGCAAGAGAGCTGCCCTGTGCCCCACGCGCCCCCACATCCCACGCACACTCCACAGCCAGAGCTCTCAGCCCCTCCAGCTGGGGGCAGCTCTGGGCTGCCGGGCCTCTTTTCAGGGGCAGGACAGCCGGGCTAATGACCTGCACGGGAGGCCCCACCCGACAGGCTCCTGGCGAGGGTGTCTCCTGCGGCCCCCGCCTGCCTGAGCTGAGTCATCCAGGCGCAGCGTCGATGTGGGGAGGGCCTGTCCCTGCGGCTGTCCGTGGAGACTCACCCTGTGGACTGGAGGAGGAGGCTGAACCCCGCCTGGCCGGGCAGGTCCTGGGTGGTGACTGTGCCGTCCACGGTCCTGCCCGTCCCCACGCGCTGGGCAGCCGCCCATCCCGGTCCAGGTTAGGTGCCCCAGCATCTGGACGTCCACCCTCCCCAGGACACCCAGCCCAGTGGGGTACAGGGGGAGAGAGCTCTGTCTGCCCTCAGCCTCCTGCAGCGTGGCTACTCCAGCCCATTTGACCCTGGGCGGTCCCCGGTTCCCGGCTTAACAGATGTTGACAAGGCCTTGCCTCCTTTGGGGTGGTGCCAGGGGCAGAGGGGCACAGCAAGAACAGGGCACGGCCCCTCACACACCCCCACACGCCTCCGCTGACGGCAGGCCCCACTGGGGTCTGGGAGATGCCTTCCTGTAGCATGAAACCAAAGGCCACAGAAGCAGAGAAAAGCAAGCTTGTCCTTTCAATTATAAACTTGCAAGAAAAAAGGAGCCCCAGCTGTTCAGTGAGACAGGCCGACCGATCTGAGCCCACGAGGAGCCCCATGCTGCAGAGCCCCTCTTTCTGTTTATTCTAGAAGGTGGCCACGGTGGCCCTAGAAGTGCCTTCCAGAATTCAGATGCCAGTGGGGCGGGCTGCCAGGAGGGCCACTGAGCGGGGCTCTGGTCTCTGGTGCCAACCAGTGAACCCTGGGAGGGGCCACCCTGGGCCCTGCCCAGCCTGTCAGAGGGGGCCCAGCCCGGTTAGGAGCAGACAAGTTTGGGGCCCAAGGGGAACAAGGCAGCGTGCATTTACTCTACGGAGGGGCGCCGTCTCCACACGGCTAACTGGCCAAGGGTCACAACCTCTGCAGCTCCCACATGGCTCAGGGGAAATGCACAAAACAGAGGAACAGCCCTCGGCTGCGGCCGGAGGATACGTGGGTGCCCTGCACACTGGCCTTCAATGTTTGTGAGTTTCAGGCCTTCGGTAGTGGGCATATGGGACACTCCCTCTCCCTCCAGGCCGTGGGGATACCGGCTCCTTTTGAGGCGTTTCTGCCGTGAGTGTCCTCCAGAATGAGTGGGCGGAGGCCCTCAGCTGATGTCCTGGGTGACCACATTGCAGTTGTTTTCTGGGTAAACTGTGTCCCACCCATCATTCACAACAATCTCTCTCTCTGTCTCCTTCCCTCTCTTCTTCCCTCCATCTTTCCTCCCTCCCTTCCTCCTTCCTTTTTTCTTTTCTTCCTTTTTAAGTAATTCTTTTTCTCATCATAATAGCAATATTATTGCTATTATTGTGTGTGGCCGGCTGGCCAGACCTTAGCACGTCACTACTGGGCTCACGGTCCTGCTTCTGAGCACATCTGACGGGCCATGGCCAGGGTCCACGCAGATGTCCACCTCTGTGTACAAATCCACCTTGTACTGTAGATGGCCCCTCCTGACACCACCCTGTGGTGGCCGAGGACCCTCCTTCCCTGTGGGGTCTGAGTGCCTGAGATGGCAGAGTCACTACAGCTCATCACCCCTGGGGCCATGGTCGGTTCACGGCGGGGCAGAGGGTGAGATGCTGCCATGAGCAGCTGCTACAAACAACTGCTAGGACAGTGCGGGGTCAGCGTGCCACACAGAACTGTCTCTCACTGCTGAGCTGGCGGCTGGTGGCCTCTCTCCCCCTGGCCAACCTGGGGGCAAGCACCACCCAAGGTCATATAGCCGGGCAGCATCAGCCTGGACTTGTATCCGACTCAAGGAAACTCCCCACTCCCACTTTCCTCTGACGCACAGAGAGCAGGACATGGCAGCAAATTAGGTTAAGGAGGGGTTTGGGGAAGAATTACACACTGAAGGTTATCAGGTGGAGGCTGGCTGGCGTCCGTGGCTGTTTCGTGTAGTAATTACATGTTGCTCATTGAAGTTTCTGGATGTTGAGTTACAAGCATAGGCTCTGCATGTATCATCCAACCACAATTACGATAATTACGAGAAGGCGAAAATGGCCTGGGAGGGAAATGGGAGGCAAATGACTTGGGAGGTGGTGGTTGAGTGGGGCCGTGGGATGAGCTGTTCTCACATGAACGACAGACTTGGACGTTCTTCAGTATTTTTCAAATGCTTAAAGAGAAATTTCCTGGACACATTTGGGGAAACCATGTAACGTTTTTCTGGAGGAATCCAGCTTCCCCGGGAGGAGTTGTTTCTTTAGCGAGGGGATTCAGGTGACTGGTCATCTTGGTCAGGACATTGGCCGTGAACACACATTTGAAAACCTCAAGACTGGGCAAAAAATAAAAGCATTGAAGTCCACTGGGTTGTGCCAGTGGCTCAAAGAACTTGAAGCTGTGGGGAGCACGGTGGGAGGGGTCCCCCCACCCAGCCCCACGAGGGCCTCAAGTCCTGATGATAGCCCGGTGGTGCCTTGAACAGGTGGGAATCAGCCCCCACCTGGGGACGTGGCATTGAATCGTGACATCACAAACCCTACGATGCCCTGGGAATCAAGAACGGACTTGGGAATGGACAGCGGGTAACTGAGGCTCAGAAACAGACGCCAACCCCGCCACGTGTGTGACCCAGAGCTGGGGGCTGATGTCCGAGCCAGGTCTGTCCACCACCCCACAGGGCCTGCAGGCACCCAGCATAGGAACGGCTGAGAAAGGCGTCCAGTCCCGCAGCCCCCCGCCCCGGCAAATTCCCAGGTGCTGGGTCCCTGCAATGCATGCAATAAAAACTCCCGGGTCAAATACACAGAGGTGACCCTGCTGAGGTCACTCGATCCTAACAGTGGGTTGTGGTCCTCAGACGTGGGAGGTCACGTCCTGCTTTCTGAGGCCTCAGACCCTGGTGGGGCACAGAAGGACTGTCCAGGGTGCACCCAGAACTTTTTATCACAGACGTCTGCCCAGGAGGCGTCTGAGAGCTGTTTCTCGAGGGAACGGATGGATGAGGAACGAGAGAGGGTTGATGTAGACGTACGATTGGGCCACAGGCTCCCCTGGCCCAGGCCCCTTAGCTGCCATCTCCAAGGATGCAGAAGCATCACTGCAGGGCCCGCCGGTAGAAGGAATGGGCAGGCGTGATCCTGGTGGGTTCTAGAGCTCTCTGATTCCACGGCTCAGCCTCAACGTTCCAACTCAGGTAGGAAGTATCAGAGCTTCACGCAAAGCTTCGAAGACCAGCCCCTTCCCACGAGTGGGTGGGTGGGACGATGCTGTGGCCCCTTCCTGGGTCTAACTCCGTGACATGCTCACTGGGAAGCAGCCCCTTCCCAGACATCCAGGGACAAACGAACCCAAGGCCCTTTCTTCGCAGACCCTCCCAGAGGACCACGGGGAGGGCCACACGCCACAACCAGCTGGGATCCTTTTGGTTCATAATCGGCCCCTCGGGGTCTGGAGGTACAAGGGGCAGTGGCTGGGAACACCCCCAGACAGACTTGACCACCTCAGCCTGCATCCTCTAGGAGCTTGATACCTCCTGACACCAGGAACCCCGTCTACAGGGGACGTCTCACCTGTAGGTGGCCTTGCTGGGCCAGGACAGGGGTCAGCAGAGGTGCCCAGGAGCACCCAACATCTCTGGGGCATAAACCTCCTCAAGGGAACAGCTTGGGGGACCACAGCCCCAGGGTGGGAAGGACCAGGCTCCTTTCCCAAGATAGATTAGCTTCTTCCAAGAATACTGGCCAGCAAGCATTCTTACCCTAGCTTTGTTTTGTTTTGTTTTGTTTTAATTAGCAGACTTAATGTTTTAGGTTTACAGAAACACCAAGCAGATGGTAGAGGTCCCCCACACCCCCTCTCCCTGACCCAGTTTCTCCTGTGATCACCTTCTCTCATTAGGGTGTAGGCGTGTGACAGTCAAAGAACCAATATTGATCCGTTATTATTACAAACGTCTCAAGTCTCCATCAGGATTCACTCTTGTGCTGTATTTTCTACGGGTTTTGAAAAGTACACGTGGGTCCCATACTCACCATCGTACGATCCCAGTCTTAGGACAGCCTGCTGGGCACAGGAGGCTGGGCATCCCGCCAGGTGGCAGATCTCTGCCCCAGCCTAGGCTGGAACCAGCTGCCTGCTGACCAGAGGTGGCCTCTCCCCTTTGGTCTAGCAGCCACCAGGGGCTCTGAGACCCTGAGCAGGTCACGGCAGGTCCTGAGTTCCCCACGTCCGCATCTATAACTCAAGAGGTCCCAGCACTGCCCCTGCCTCTTTCGTGGTGTGATGATCTGGACCCTGATAGGCCATGTGGCCCTTCAAGGGTGGACCGGGCCTGGGGGGCTGCTATCTTATGCTTGGTGGGCATGGAAAGCAGTTGCTGTGTACAGGTGTGAAGCCGCAGGTCCCTTTCCACAGCAGACTGGGCACCCTGTACCTGCAGTGACGGGGGTGGGGGGAGGTGCACTCCCAGAGCAGACGGGGGTGGGTGGGGCAGTCCCCAGCTCCGAAATGCACCTCCACCAGACCTTGAGCCTCAGGGTGATGTCACTTGATGTGCTGGGCAAGGTCCTGGCTCCAGGCTTTCCATGGGGTGGGTGCTCTAAACAGATCCTTGCAATGAAACTAACTTTAGTGGTCACCGTCATCGCCTTCCAGTTCTTCAGACCCTCACCCTTGTTCCAGCTTTCCTGGGCTGGGGGCTGGGCTCCACCTGACTTCCATCCCTGCAGACTCACAATTTTCAAAGCCCTCTCTCCACCTCCTCTGGTAGTCACAACCCAGTTATTCAGACTTGCACAGGTCGTTTGCAAGTCCTCCTGGAAGGTATCTTGGCTGGAGAAGGGGACAAGGCCAAGCTTCCCCACCGCTGGATGCTGCGCTCGGCTCTGGAGCTGACACCAGGCGTCTCGGGCAGGGCCACTGACCCGCAGCACAGAGAAGCCAGCTTTGCGATCGCAGCGGGGACGGCCTGGCGGGCCAGCTCCGCTCTCTCCTGCCTGCTGGGCCCTCGGCACCCTCTGGCTCCCCTTCTCTGGCCTGAGTCTCTAGGGCCTCCCCAGTCCGGGCGGGGGTCTCCGCTGTCCCCCCCCTGGGTCAGGCACGTGGTGGCAGCGGTGACCACCTGGGGAAGGCGCCGACTCCGAGGAACACACTGGAGCAGGACGCTCCGCAGGTGATTCTGCCCCGCGGGCACGGGTGGGGGCGGGATTTGGCCAAATCTGCAGAGAGTTTAGGTTGTCAAAGCTGGGGCGGGGGTTGCTGCTGACATCCCGAGTGCGGGGGCCCGGGTGCTGCTAACATCCCACTATGCGCAGGAGGGCCCCACCCCAAGAACCATCCGGCCCCGCGTATCCGGAGCGAGGAGTGGGCAGCGCTCGGCAGAGGCCCCGGCGCGGCGGCTGCACGTCCTCCGGGAGGAGGGAGCCGGGAACTCCCGAGGCACCAACTCTGCGCAACGCGGGGTGCCCGGATCGCCCCTGATCGCCGCCGGCTGGCGAGGAGCGGGGGACCCAGAACCGGCGGGGCCGGGAGCCTCCTTTACCGCTCCGCGCCGGGGCTGCCCGCAGCATGGGGCGCAGCATGGGGCGCAGGGGACCCAGAACCGGCGGGGCCGGGAGCCTCCTTTACCGCTCCGCGCCGGGGCTGCCCGCAGCATGGGGCGCAGCATGGGGCGCAGGATGGGGCCCCGGCACCGCCTTGCGGGGGTCTGCGGGGGGCGGCCGCGGCTCGCGTCGGCCACTACTTGGGGGTCTCGGGTTTTTCCGCCCCGCCCCCGCCTTGCACCCCCTCCCGCCCCGGACTCCGCTTTCCAGGCCGGGCTCCTCCCTCCGGACCCCGCTCTTGGCCCGGCGCGGCCCCCTCCTCCTGTAGCGCCCGCGCCCCCGATTCGCTGCTGACTCGGTGTCTGCGCGTCCGGCCGGGCGCCCCGGGAGGAGTTTCCGGCGTGGGGCGGGACGGGGGCGGGGTGGGGCGGGGCGGGGCGGCGGGTGGGCCCCACCCCCCAGCTGAGCCCGGCCGGGCGGACTCGGACTCGCCAACTTCAGAGGCGCGGCGGCGGCGGCGGGAGCGGAGCTCTGCGCGCGGCTCCAGCGGCTCCAGCGGGCCGGGATGGGCGGGTGGCCGCGCGGAGGACGCGGGGGGCGCGCGACGTGACCACCCGGATTCGAAGCCCGCCCCGCCCCCGCCCGGCTCGCCGGCTCCAGGGTCTGCTCCGGGGGTCGCGGACGCGGGGCCGGGCGGCGGAGCCGGAGCCAGAGCATGCGGGGCGCGGCGCGGGCGGCCTGGGGGCGCGCGGGGCAGCCGTGGCCGCGACCCCCCGCCCCGGGCCCGCCCCCGCCGCCGCTCCTGCTGCTGCTCCTGCCCCTGGCCGTGCTGCTGGGCGGCGCGGGCGCGCAGTACTCCAGCGACCTGTGCAGCTGGAAGGGGAGGTGAGTGTGCGCGGCGCGACCCCGGCCCGGCCCCCTCCCCTCGCGTCCCCTCCCGTCCTGGGCCGGCCGAGCGTGCGGGGGCGCGGCCGGGGGCGGGCGCGGGGCAGGGGTTCCGGGGGCCGCTCTCCAGGCCCAGTCCGGTGCCCGCTGTCCCCCGCCCCCGGTTCTAGAACAAAAGAGCCCGCGGCGTCCCGGTTCCTGGCCCGGAGGACGCCCGGGGGAGGCGCGCCTGCAGCGCGGCGGGGTGGGTCCCGGCTCCGCGCGTGTCGGAGCCTCGGGGGCCGCCGGTCCCGCGACCCCATCCCGGGGGCAGGCGGGGGTCGGTCCTCGGGCCCTTCCTTGCAGGCTCCGGGAGTTGCGCGCCCCGAGGCCGCCCCGGGCCAGAGCGGGAAGGGACGGCCGAGGGAGGGAGCGGCGGTGTCGGGGGACGGGCGCGGACCGCAGCAGGGGCCACTTCTGTCTCGGGGAACCGCGGGCGGGCACCTGTGAGCCGGGCCGAGTGTGGCTCCGGCCGGGCCCCCCGCCCCTGCCCCGTGAAGGTCAGGCCGCCCTTGGCCGCGGCGCGCGCTGCGCTGGGCAACCCCCCCCCCCCGCCCACCCGCGGTGGCAGCCGAGGACTTTTTTTTTTTTTTTTTTTTAAACTCAAGTGTGGCCGCCGAGAGCAGCGCCAACCGCGAGTGCCTCTCGGGAGCCGCCGCCGCTCCCACGCGAAGCCCAGGGCGCCGAGGGCACCGCGGCCGAACCCGCCCTGCGTGAGCCTCGGAGTCGCCAGTTCCGGAGTTCGCAGATGCGCGGGGACCCGAGTGACGCGCGCCTCCCGGAAAGCCGTGGCCGGGCTGGCCTGGGCCTGGGTCCCGCTTCCCCTCGGCCCGGTCCCCGCCCCGCCGCCCCCGCCGCCCCCGCCGCCCCCGCCGCCCCCGCCGCGGGCCGAGTCACGCGGTTATTTCGAGCGAAGCTGTTTTCCAAGAAGGTCGGGGCAGAGCCGGTGCGGGGCCGGTGTCCGCGGGGCCGGTGTCCGCGGGGCAGGCGCGGGTCTCCCCGGAGCCGCAGCCTCCGTTCTCGGTCCCTGCAAAGCCACAGTCACCCCCCAGCGCCCCCAGCGGAGCCTCCCCGGGGGAAGGGGCGTGGCGCCGGGAGGCAGAGTCACCCCTGAGAGCCGTGGGCGGTGCCCGGCTGTCCCGGGAGCGGCCGCCTCCCTTCTCGGCAGAAGCCCTCCCCGCCGGCCGAGCGGGGACCCGGGAGCTGAGGTTGGGCCGCGGGCGGATGGAGGTCTGGGGGAGGGTCGGCCGGGAACGCTGGCGCCAGCGGAGCTGGCTGGGAGCCTCCGAGGCTGACAGCTCCTCTGGGGCCGCCCTTGCCCCCGCGTAGTGATTAAACTCCGGCTGGCTGCCTCTGCCTGGCGGGTCAGTGCACCCCTAAACCGAGGCCTGGGGCGTTCTGCTTCAGCAGACCGAAACCAGAAACGCAGCCCCCGCCGCCCAGGCTGAGTCTGTCGAGAAGGAGCCGGCACCCTTTTCAGGGTGTCAGGGGACTGTGTGCCTCGTAGGAGGGGGCGCCTCCTGGAGCCCGAAGGGAGGGCGCAGGAGGGAGCCAAGGGTGGGTGGGAGGCCACCCCTCCACCTCCAGGGGCGGGCGGCTCCTCCAGGCAGGTGATAGCAGCGGGACAGCCGTGCTTTGCCTTGCGGGACCTGTGCACCCTCCTGTCTACCTGGAGACCCTCTTAGCCATCGTTGCCAGCGTCCTCCTGGCCTCAGACTCCCCGGAGGGGACCCCCCCACACACACCTGCAGAGCCTGGCAGAGGGCAGCTGTGGAGGCTGCTGGAGCTGCAGGTGTAATCTGGAGGGGACACGGGGCCCGGCTGTGTTTCCGGGGCATAAGTGAGACTTTCTTTTGTTGTAATCACTGCCCCGTTGATCCACACACGTCACGAATCAGTGACAGAGACTCGCTGTGGAAACCGGAGTGCGCTGGCCTGCCTGCTATCCTCCGGTGTTTGTGACTTTTTACCAGCTGTCCTGAAGCAGCACAGGGTGGAGCGAGCGCTGGTGTGCTGGGTGGATTCTCATCCCCTGATAGAAGGAAAGTTGCCCCTCGTGACACTGGCCACTGCATTGACAGCCTCTGTTTCTGGGTGTTTCTTCTAAGCAATTCAGTAGGAGATGATGAACCCTCTCTCCCCTGGGGGGAGGCAGGACCAGCGCCCCGTCTTTATCAGCCAGTGGCCATAAATGTGGACCATGAACTTTCCCACTTGCTGTCAGCCCGGGCATCGCAGGTGCGGTCACACCTGGTTCGTCTCTCCTGCAAGGTGGGGAAAGTTAACCTGCCAGCAGGTTCAAAGCTCTTCGTGACTTTCATATAGGAGCCGGGCATTTTGTCCTGGTGCCCCAGAGCTGTGGTGTGTGGGCTGGTGCCTCAACAGCCCTCCAGCGCACCTGCGCCCCTCCTTCAGTGAGTCCCTTTATCCACTTGGGATTTGCCCTCCTTTCCATGAAGGTGCCCCACAAGCATGTCCACCTGGGTGGTAACCCTTGCTGACTTTCAAAAATGCATCTGTTCAGTCTGTTGATCCAACATCAAATCAGTCTTGTCAGTTTCCTAACATTGAACAGAACCACAATTTTGTCTGCACGCTTTAGTTTTATCACAACAACAGAACTGTGTGTCACCTGCATCTCATGTGAAAATCACAAAATGCCCTCATCCATGACCATTAAAGATGTGTCACATTTTTGCAATGCCAGCAGTTTTGCATAAACAGACTCTGTTTTCAGGTTTGCTGAGGTGCTGGATATTTGGAGGTGAGAGATTTGAGGCGCTCGATTTTCTGGTAGGAACCAGCACAGACCACGAGTCTTGGACTTCGCGCCAAGGTCTGCTGGGTCCCAGGCTGAAGTCCCACGTGCTGGGTCCCAGGCTGAAGTCCCACGTGCTGGGCCCAGGCTGAAGTCCCACGTGCTGGGTCCCAGGCTGAAGTCCCACGTGCTGGGTCCCAGGCTGAAGTCCCACGTGCTGGGCCCAGGCTGAAGTCCCACGTGCTGGGTCCCAGGCTGAAGTCCCACGTGCTGGGCCCAGGCTAAAATCCCACGTGCTGGGTCCCAGGCTGAAGGACGCATCGTTTTACTTTTTTTTTTTTTTTGTCTACACGGGTCTTACGCATTATGTGCTACTGATTTTAATGTGAAAATTCTCATGTCAGTGGGTCTGGTTGGACTCCCGTCGGTCTGGATGTTTCGGAAGAATGTGAGAGGAGAGGGGAGCAGGTCCTGTGCTGGGTGCAGACCACTCTGAGTGTGCTGAGAAGACGTTAGTTGAAGGGTGAGGTCGCCGGGTATCTTCTTTCTTCTGTGTCCACCTTCATTTTGTCCTCTTCCTCTTTTTGCCCAGTGTCTTCTGAGTGGGTGGAGCCAGATGTGCCCACCAGATGCGGGTAGCATGTGCTAGGCCAGGATGGCCTCCAGGCTCAAGTCAGCCTCTTCCTGGGCAGAGGTGGGTTGGCTGCCTGTCCCCAGCCGAGCTGTGGCTGTTCCCCTCACCTGCTCAGATGAAGGCAGTGCTGTCAGAGGTGACCAGAGCCCACTCCCTCGACCTTCAGGACCCCCCGAGAAGGAGGCGACGCGTCAGGACGGTGTATGTGGAGAGAGGGTTGAGGCTCGGTGCCCGAGTACAGGCAGGAGGACAGTGGCCTCCATGCCAGAGACGGGAGGGAGGGACATGACGATGAGGCTGCATAAGGAGAGAGCTGGCTGTAGCTAGTGTGTCAGCCACTCACCACTGAGTCCAGTTTCCACACAGCACCATGATCATGCCCTTCCCCACATGCGTGTTAGATGAGCTTGTGTGAGCTTTTATGGACTGTAATTTGTGAGTCTGTTCTGGGTGTGTGATCCTGGCAGCCGGCTCGGCCTGGCCACTCATGACCTGGGGCCTTGTGGGGGTGGGGAGAGGGCGAGGGGGGTGCACCCTCGACACCACCCTCTGATGTGGCCTGCAGCCTATGAAGAGTGAGGTTTAGGGGCCCAGAGTGTGAGTCACCAGCGGTAAATGCAAACCATATGTTATGCATTTTCTCTGCTGCAGGAAGGGTTTCTGGTGACTAGCTCAGGCCAGGGATCTGGAAAGAGCATTGCTTATTTCACATAAAAATCCTAAGAATGTGGGTGAACCTGTCTGAGATCTGCTCAGAACCCAGTTTCATGTAATAAAACACTTAGTTGAAGTCACTGGGTTAGTTCCAGGCCCACTTGGTGGTTATGACGTGACTGTTAGCCATGAGCTGGCATTTACATTAAAGTGTTGAGAAGGAGAAGCGTGAGGTTTTTGATGTTTTAGTTTCTTGAAAATATAACTGTTTCTACTCAGGACCTGCCTCTCCAAGAGTGTAGCACACACTTCATTTTTTTCTTTTTTTTTTTTTTTTGAGACCGAGTCTGGCTCTGTCGCCCAGGCTGGAGTGCAGTGGCGCCATCTCGGCTCACTGCAAGCTCCGCCTCCCGGGTTCACACCATTCTCCTGCCTCAGCCTCTCCGAGTAGCTGGGACTACAGGCGCCCGCCACCACGCCCGGCTAATTTTTTGTATTTTTAGTAGAGATGGGGTTTCACCGTGGTCTCGATCTCCTGACCTCATGATTCGCCCGCCTCGGCCTCCCAAAGTGCTGGGATTACAAGCGTGAGCCACTGCGCCCGGCCCATTTTTTTCTATTTAGCATGTATGAGGGTAAACTTCGCTTGCTACTCACAGGCTAGTCCCCCACCCGAGTGCTCACCCCATGGAGGAAGTTCACTTCACTTTTGTAGTGAATCTTGCTTTAATGATAGTTTATATTTACAAGTACCGTCGGCAGTGTAGGGGCTTCAGGCTTGCAGAAAACAGTTAAATAATTACTTTGAGAAATGTACAAACATCTATGCTTAATGAGGTGCTAAAAGGCAAAACTCATCTACAACCTCCGTCCCCCCAAACTGCCAACACTCTGGATTAATTTAAAAGCTGCTCTAAAAGACAAAACTCATCTACAACCTCCGTCCCCCAAACTGCCAACACTCCTGATTAATTTAAATCTGCTCTAAAGACAAAACTCATCTACAACCTCCGTGCCCCAAACTGCCAACACTCTGGATTAATTTAAAAGCTGCTCTCTGGGCAGGTTGCATCCCAGGGTTCCTCCTTCACACGCGGTGGGGCCCCACCATCGCTTTACCTCTAGCATCCCAGCCCTCGTGGTCATCTGGAACCAGGGTTGGTACACGGCCTGCTGGCGTTCCCATGATACTCCGTGATATTCTGGAGGAATCCATCCCACTGCTCCAGCACCTCCAGCCACCCTGATTCAGGGACATCACAGAGATTGGTGTTTGTTGCTATGGCAGCAGAGGCGCAGACTCTGAGTGTTGGAGGGCATCTGGAGGGCCTGGGGGCCAGCACCGCCTGCACTCCTGGGAACTCGGCCCCGCCCCACCGTGGCTCTTGGTGCAGGTGCACTGGGAGGAACTGGGTGGGGCCCCTGTGCCGAAGGGCGGAGATGGCGCCGGCCTGCCTCACGGGCAGGGGTCCGCGTGGCACCTGTGGCCGGCAGTGGGCGGGTCCAGGAGCCACCATCATTTGGAGCGAGTGTCATCCTTACTGATTCTCTGTGGGTGCGGGCAGGGTGTGTGATGGGGGCAGGAGCCTCAGCTCCCGGCCTGGCTTGACAGTGTCTCTCCTCTGCAGCGGGCTGACGCACGAGGCGCACAGGAAGGAGGTGGAACAGGTGTATCTGCGCTGCGCGGCAGGCGCCGTGGAGTGGATGTACCCGACAGGGGCGCTCATCGTTAACCTGCGGCCCAACACCTTCTCGCCTGCCCGGCACCTGACCGTGTGCATCAAGCCCTTCAGGGACTCCTCGGGGGCCAATATTTATTTGGAAAAAACTGGAGAACTGAGACTGCTGGTACCGGACGGGGACGACGGGGACGGCAGGCCCGGCCGGGTGCAGTGCTTTGGCCTGGAGCAGGGTGGCCTGTTCGTGGAGGCCACGCCGCAGCAGGATATCGGCCGGAGGACCACAGGCTTCCAGTACGAGCTGATTAGGAGGCACAGGGCGTCGGACCTGCACGAGCTGTCTGGTGAGTGTCCTGCCTGGGGCGGGGGCGGTGGGCTGGCTCCTCTGTCTGGGGCTGCGGGCCTTGTCATCATGGGGCTGGCGATCTGGCAGGTGTCTCTGATTTCTTCCTGCCCCCTCGTCTGCTCAGCCTTGGTGAAAACCCTCCTGTGTCTGTGCTCTGGACATAACGGTTTTGCCTGAAGAGCCCCACAGGCGGCTGGGGGTGGGGGGCACTGGCACCTGCAGAGGGGCCCTCCTAGGGGGTGTGACATGGTGTAGGGGGGTGTGGGACGTCCAAACTAAACCATCTTGGAAATGCAGCCTTTCCAACTAAAACCATCTTTGAAAAGACTGGCCCATCTGGGTTAGTGTTCCGGGCGGCAGGGCCTCGGAGGAGCCTCTCTCCCGGGAGATGTGTCTGGGGAGCATGGTGAGCGTCCGCCTGTGGCGGCCGGGTCAGTGCTGGGTCGGACGCACCCCCGTGCTTACGGATCATGTAGCGCCTTTGAAACGGGTACTTTCACCATTCAGACTGCCCTGGGAACTGGCTGGGTGTCTCTGGTGTCGGCTAAAGACCCTGAAATGTCCATTTCTGGGTGGGAGCTGAGGCTGACTCAGCCTGGAGCGGTGCTGAGCTGTGATGCCCAGAACATGGGGCCACCCCCATCCCAGAGGGGTCTTGTGGGTACGATAAGCAGACAGCTTCCCTGTGTGGCCGGCAGGGAGTGGAGGCGTCACGTGGCATCCGTGGATGCCTGTGGTTGGGGGAGAGGTCCTTCGTGGAGGGCTGTGTTGGTCTGTAGAAAATTCTGTGGGTAGACACCAGGAGGCATGAGGTCCTGGGAGGCACCTGTGGGCCGTGTGACCTCGGCCTCGGGTGTAGACTTCTGTCCTGAATGGGGGTCCACATTTTTGTGTTCTGTGTTCTTGGCCTAGATTAGTTTTCGTCTCTCTCTGAAGTCTCTCCCAAGTGGACTGGTCGTTTACAGAGTGAGCGTAGGACCGTCTGCCTGGAGTCCTGACTGCCCCGAGTCCCAGCTGGCCCATGAGCTCTGACTGCCCCCTGGGCCTCTGCACCCGCAGGGCTGGACGCTGATGTCAACTCAGCTGTGCTGTGGTTGGTTGCACGCTGGATAAAACTTTAACCACGGCGGCCTTTATCTCAGTCACCAACAGTTACGGTGGGTGGGAGACCTGGGGGAGGGGGTACCAGCCTTGCTCTGGGGGCCCTGGAGAAAAACTCACAGTGAGATGCAACCTGGAGAAATCCAAGCTCCAAGCTCAGGCTTTCTAACCGGAGGTAGAAGGTGCCGGGCCAGATATTAGGAACTTGCGAACATTCTTTCTGCTGATTAAAGTGATGACTGGTCTTGAAGACGTTGGGCTGCGGGTCACATGCTCTGTGGCCTGAGCTTTGTTCTGCTTCTGGGTGAGATTCTTAAAGAGGCTGCAGTGCAGTCAGTCCCTGCCACACACACCTGGACGTCCCCACTGGCACAGGCCCGATTTCTGCATTTCCAGGGGAAAATCAATGGTTCTGGTTGTCAGCTGGGGCGACCCTTACAGAGCCTGTGAGCTCACCTTTGGGAACAGAGACTTTGTCTCTCCTGCCTCTGGGGGTGGGGTCCGAGGCCTCCAAGCCCTGTGTAGGCTGGGGCAGAGGGTGGGTTTGGGAGAGGCACGGGAGGGTAGGGGCTGAGCTGCCTCGGGGTCCTGTGGGGTCGCAGGGAGGCAGTGGCCTCTCGTGAGGAGTGACTTGGGCCACGAGGGACCAGAGCAGGCATTTGGCCGTGGGTCCTCGCTCACCCTCCGTGTGCCTCCTGGGCCTGTGGGGTCCTGTGCAGTACTGTGGCCCCAGCACACGTCAGGCTGGCTCAGGGTCCCAGAACTTCGCTGTGTCCTGTGAGGCAGGTGCCTGGGTTTCCTTGTTTACACTTGGTGACCCTGTGGCATCTGCTTAAACCGAGCCTGAGGTGATCTCCAGTGCCCTGTGGGTGGTGGGCTGCTCATCCGAGGAAGCAGACGTGCAGGGATCCTCAGAACTGAGGGCAGGGGCCCAGACTCTGAGGTTCACCGGGGGCCCCTGGAGCTGGGACCCACACCTGGCATCTTATGGGAACGGGCACAGGTGCCTGCCCCACCTGGACCACAGGTGCAGGGCCCCTCCCTGGGCTGAGCACCTCCAGGGCCCTCACGAGAGGCCTCTCCTATCCTGATGGGGTCGAGGGGCAGGAGGGATCCGAGGAGGCTGATGCATCTCCTTTCCCCAGGGTTTTCGCCTTTCATCAGGGGACGGGGGCCCCTAAGCCTTTAATGCCACAGGAATGGGGACATAATGTGGAATGTCGGTGCCGGCCATCTGGCAGCCGTGATGCCGTCCCCTGGGCCAGGCCGGCTCCCCAGCACTCTCCGGCCAGTGCCACGGTTTCCCTTGTCTCCCGTTCCTGCACTTGCTGCAGCTGCGAGAGCCGATGGAGGCTGAGCCTGAGGTGTGCCTGTGCCTTTGGCCTGGCGTGCGCGACCTGCCGGGAGGTGGACCAGCTCGTCTGTGAGTCAGAAGTTCCAGTTTGTGCTGACTTAGGAGGACAGAGGCTCCATGGGCTGGAACCCCGGACAAGGGAGGGTGTGTGAGCCCCGTCCCCTGCCCAGCCAGGAGGAAACCCGTTGCTCTGGTGGTTCTCGTAGGTGTGATCGTGGCACATTCATGCTGTGTAATCGGCTTCCTTGAGTAAACTGAGACACACCGATTACTAAGAGTTGGCCAGAACACAAGGGCAGGCTGCTCCTCCGGGGTACACACCGGGGGCCAGGCGGGAGGGCACCTGCCTCAGGACCTTGGGATTTGGCTATGGGCGGGACCTCTCAGCCCTGCACCAGCCGCCTCTGCAGGCAACACGGACGCCTTCCTTGGATGCTGAGGAAACCCCGCAGGATGGGAGTGGCAGAGTGGTCAGGTGCAGCTTCCGGCCGTGCCCAGACCTGTGCCCAGCAGACCTGGCTGAGGCTGTGTGGGGCTGCTGTTCCCAGGCCAGGGAATCCGGGAAACGGGCACCGCTCAGTGGCTTGGGGAATGTGGGTGGGGGCTGTCTGGTTCTGGGGAACATGGACCCGAGGCAGTCCAGGCCGGTCCCTGGATTCCAGTCTGTTCTTCGGCTTCTCCCAGGGCCGTGTGCCAGGTGCTCCTGGCTTGGCCACATCTGTGCTTGGGGTTTGGGGTGCAGGCCCTGCGTAAGGCCCCCCAGTGCAGGCCCCAGTGAGCAGGTGCCCAGGGCCGGGCAGCAGCATCGTGGACACAGACGGTGGGAGGGGAGGGGATGCTGCCTTGATGCTGATCATGAGCACATGGTGCCGTGCCTGGCTCTCCAGGACACCAGAGTCCTGCAGCGTCTCAGGGGCCTCAATGCCCCCCGCTTTTAAAATCCTGCCCCTGGCTGAGCCCGTAGGTGAATGACCAGCTCGGCGGATGCAGAGCCCCTGCCGATGAGCCCCCTCCAGGAGCCTCAGAGTTTGGAGAAGTCCTTGATTGGTGGGAGGGATGGGTGGAAAAGTGTGGAAGATAATTCTCATTATTTCCTGGAAGTAGAGGAGAGGGGCTGATTTTTCCAAGGCGTCCCATCTCTCGTCCGTCTTTGGTTTCCTGCTTGGTGGCTTCTCTCCGGCCGCTGTAATTTTCATTTTAACCATCTCTGGGCTTGTGGAGAGGAAGGGGGTGGCCCCCGCCAGCTTCCTCACCAGGAAGAGGGAGGGAGAGACAGAGGGAGGCAGGGGGAAGGGCAGGGGCCGTGGGGCCAACACCCCCGGGGCACCCCAGCCACGTACTGCAGCCTGGAGTGTGGCCGCAGCACGACGGTGACGATGGCGGCCTTGGGGGGAGCCTTGGGAGCTCAGCCTTGGGTCCTGGAGCCCACTGGAGCCCACCCTCCACCCCTACCCACTGCTCCCTGTTCTTGGCTCCTCTGAAAGCAGCGTGTCCCCCCGCTCCCCCATCACCAGCTGTGTGGGAGACCCAGTAATCGTGGCCACAGAGGTTTCCATCGGAGCTGTGTGAGTCCCTCTGGCTGTCCTTACCTGGGCAGTCCTGCCGGACCGGTCGGCGTCTGTCATTCTCAGCCTCTCCTCGGAACCAGCTGGTCCTGCCTCTCCACTCACACCTGCTGTCCAATCGAAGTCCCCACAGCAGCTTCCCCAAACCCACCCTGCTGGTCCCTCCCACCCTGTGCATGCGAGCTTGTGACCTGCCTGAGATGTCCACACCCCAGCCCTCCCCCTCCAAAGAGGATGGACCAGGATTCCAACCCTTTGCCGACCCTCCCCACCGCCCTGGAAACTAGATGCGACGTGTCCGTGACCAGCGCCTCCCTCAGCCTTTACGAGCCTGGTTCCTGTTAATAATTGTCTCAAGATTGTCTCCTGGAGTCTACCCTGCGATCTCCGTGAAGGTGACTTCTGCTTTGTAAAGCTCAGAATCAGAACAGGGAGGTCTCCAGGGTGCTCGTTACGAGCTCAGCTGTCGATGGGTCATCTCCAGAGGCTTCTAGCAGGCGAGGCTGCAGGCACTCACCGCCCCCGGCCCCACACCCCTGCTGTCAGCCGGGTGAGCCAGGGCGGGGTACCCAGGGCGCGTGAGGGCAGCGTCTCCATCCTCCCCCTCAGCCGTCCGCTGAGGTCGCTGGGCCATGACTCACAGAGGGCCATGTGCTAGGGCTTGGATACGCTCATACGCCCAGGCCCCAGGGTGGGACGCGTGTGGCTGGGCCTGTGGGCTCCCCTGCCCTAGGGGGAGAGCCACACACACACACCGCCCGCCCCAGGGTGGGAACCATACACACCCCCCCGCCCCACACACCCCCCCGCCCCCCACACACTCCCCCATCCCACACACACAACCCCCCACCCCCCCCACACACACACCCCCACCCCCCACACACCCCCGTCCCCCCCCACACACACTGCCCCCCCACACCCCCCCCGCCCCCCACACACACCCCTGCCCCCCACACACACCCCCCCACCCCACACACACCCCCCCACCCCACACACACCCCTGCCCCACACACACCCCTGCCCCCCCACACACACCCCCGCCCCACACACACCCCCCCACCCCACACACACCCCCGCCCCACACACACCCCTGCCCCCCCACACACACCCCCCACCCCCCACACACCCCCCCACCCCACACACACCCCCGCCCCACACACACCCCCCCACCCCACACACACCCCTGCCCCACATACACCCCCCCCGCCCCACACACACCCCCCACCCCACACACACCCTGCCCCCCACACACCTCCCCCGCCCCACACACACACCCCCGCCCCACACACACACCCCCGCCCCACACACACACCCCTGCCCCCCCACACACACCCCCGCCACACACACACCCCCGACTGTGCTGCTGACTGTGAGGATGGACTCTGGGCACCTCCTGCATCCTGCCTTTGCAGGACCGCCTGGCGCAGCCCCAGCTGCCATGGCTGCCCAGCCGGAGGGTGCTGCTCAGTGAGGGGACCCTCGAGTGGGTTGGGGTCACCACGCTTCTGTCGTTGACCAGCTCTCTCAGCCGAGGCCACCCCCACTCACATGAGGCGCCCTGGGCTGGGACCTCTGGCCCTGTGGGCACTTGGGCAGGTGCTGGCCGGGGTGCAGTCTCACGTGTGGAGGATAAAAGTGCTGCCTGAAATTTGAGTTCCCCCTGTGCTCCCTCCCTGTCACTTCTGGACGTGAGTGGTGGTCTGTGCTGCTGGGCTCTGTCCAGCACGTGCCTGCATCAGGCCCAGCATGGTCTGCAGACCCCCAGCCGGCGAGTGGGATGGGGGGGTCCACATAGGTGAACTAAGCGTCAAGGGTGGGCCACACCCCGGGGCCCCCACAGGAGAGCCCCCCGGGCAGTTTCCAGCTTGGGGTCAGGAGGCCCCAGTGGTGGGGGCTGCAGCGTGAGTCGGTACAAATCAGCAGGGAGGGGATTTGGCCAGAAGCTCCCATTCTGGAGGGTTGCTGGGATGGCAGAGGTGCCCCCCAGTGCCAGGCTGGACCGGCCTCCAGGTGCCCCCCAGTGCCAGGCTGGACCGGCCTCAAGGCGCCCCCAGTGCCAGGCTGGACCGGCCTCAAGGCGCTCAGCAGGCTGTGCTTGCTGTGCAGCTTCTTTTTCCTGATACCTTAATGGAAGCAAATGCAGGAGGGGGTGGGTGGGCTGGTGAGTCAGGCACTGAGCCCGGCTGGGAGGCGCCCTCACCCCTGCGTGGCGGAAAGTACTGGCCTTGTCTCTGGGTCCCTCCTACCTCCACCCTGAGGGGTCCACAGAGACCTGTGCTTGCCCAGTGCGCTGTAGACTCCAGGGTCTCCGCTGACCACATGTGCAGGCCCTGAGGGTCCATGCAAGTTCCTGACCCCAGAAGGCCTCTGAGCAGCTGTCCCCACCTTGGCCAAGGTGCCAGATACGTGTGCTGCCCTGTCCCCCTGGGGCCCCCAGTCACCAGCAGCCGGCTGGGGCCTGCACTCATCAGGCAGGCAACAGCTCAGCTCACTGCAGCCCAGCAAGGGCAGCCGGCTGGGATGCAGACGGCGTTAGCTTCTTCCAGGGCCAGCGAACCCCAAGTCAAGGTCGTCCCAGCTCTTGGCCAGGGACGTTTCAGAGCCTTCAGGATGTGAAATGGCACCAGGGAAACCAGTGCCATTGAGATTTCACATCTCAGAGTTTCTATTGCGTTAGGAGACTTGGGGCCAAAACCTAGAGGCTCAGAACAGGTGAGGCAAGGCCTTGAAACCTGCAATAAGAGCAAATAAAACTGTGTTTCCCAAGTCCGTCCTGAGTGTAGGAACGCAGGGCGTGCAGAGGTTTCTGTTTCACAGCGGCCCGCCCGTCTAAGAAACTGGGGCGAAGGGCAGGGCGAGGGCTGGGCCCCGGGGAGAAGGTTGTTGGGAAAGCCTGGTTTGGCCGGTGTGGGAGCTCATTCTGAGAAGCCTCCGTGCTTCCTGCATTCTCTGGGGGAGGCCAGGCCCCGCAGGGTTAGGGGCTTCAGAGGGGTTCTGTAAGCAGGGCTTGGCTTGAAAGCCATTTGGGGCACGCACCTCATCCCACGGCCAGGTGGCGTCTGGGGAAGGGGCTGGGGCGATGGCCCTGACTGGAACTCACTGCCCTGTTGGGTGAGGCCCCACGCCGGTGGCAGGTGAACGCATCGCTGCCTGCTTAGGGATCCCCTTCCTGGAATCTCCGCCTCACTGGCCCTTCCAGTCGCATGGGGGGTCCCGTGGGATGTGACCCTCCTTTCGGGTGCCGCTGCCATCGCGGCCCGGGGAAGTGGGCAGCAGAGCTGTGGGGAGTGTCTGCCCTTTGAGGGGGCTGGAAAATGAGGGTGGTCCCGGCGCCGTGGGCCATGGAGGTGGGTTGGGGGTGACTCTGGGAAGTGGGGTGGTCCCGGCACCGTGGGTCGTGGAGGTGGGTTGGGGGTGACTCTGGGAAGTGGGGTGGTCCCGGCGCCGTGGGTCGTGGAGGTGGGTTGGGGGTGACTCTGGGAAGTGGGGTGGTCCCGGCGCTGTGGGTCGTGGAGGTGGGTTGGGGGTGACTCTGGGAAGTGGGGTGGTCCCGGTGCCATGGGCCGTGGAGGTGGGTTGCGGGTGACTCTGGGAAGTGGGGTGGTCCCGGCGCCGTGGGCCGTGGAGGTGGGTTGGGGGTGACTCTTGTCTGGTGGGTTCGGTTCAGCCCCGGGTGGGCTTTGCATTTGCAACAGGCATGACAGCGATTTCTCAGTGAGTCCGGCTCAGCCGCACTGAGGAGATAAGTGGGGAAGGAGCACAAAGACCCCTCCCAACGAAGGCCCTGGGACACGGCCGGACTGAGGGTCTTGCTCTCAGGGCACGTGCCCATCATGGCCGAGGTGCAGGTTCCTTTGGTCCAGGTGGGGCCGAGGGGTCCCCTGGGTGAGACCCCGGCGTGGCCGAGGTTGTGTTTTCTGTCTCCTGCTCTGCCGGCCCCTCTGGCACGTGCCGCCGACTCACCTTTGAAGTGGCGTCGGCCACAAAGGTGCCTTGACGTGGACACCCTCCCTGACTTGGCTTTGCTGAGTGTGAGGATCCTTTGACGGTGGTGGGCTGCGTCCCAGAGCCTGCCCCGTCCAGGCTGCTTCCTGACTCTGCCTTTCTTCTCCAGCGCCGTGCCGTCCCTGCAGTGACACCGAGGTGCTCCTGGCCGTCTGCACCAGCGACTTTGGTGAGCATCTGCTCGGCAGCTTCTACCTCCTGTGCGCCTGGTTCCTGCCACGTGGAGCTGTTTGGGCCCAGGAGTCCCTCTTCGGGGCCCAGGACAGCCTTCCGGTGCTGCGTGGACCCTCGTGGAGGGGCACACGCTGTGGAAGCCCTGGGCCCAGCCCTCCAGCAGCCCTGGGGACAGGGACTCCACTGCCCACACTTGGAGGGAGCTGGGGGTTGTTTTGGTGACTGTCAAGCATTTTCCCATTTTGTAAATGAGGTCACTGCTCTTCGAGGGGACTCTTGAAGTCCACTGTTTCCCAGCAGCTCTTCTTGCTGAAGTGCTTTGTAAACAGCATTTTATCAGCAGCCCAGAGCATCCTTGGCGTTGGCCACTCCCTGCCCCCCACCAGAGTTCACGCTGTTCCAGGCCTAAGGCCCCCGGTGGCTCTGCAGCTCTGCAGGTGGAGCTCTGGGGTCCCAGGGCTGCAGCCCCTTTGTGCATTTGCACAGACGCCCTGTGGGAAAGGTTTGGCCTCCCGTCGTGTGGTGCCATGGAAGCCATGTCCTGCAGGGCCCCGGCTCTGCAGCCCACCTCCAAGCTGAAGGACAGGCCCCTTCTCAGTGCTTTCCCGGCCCCTGGCATGGAATTGGGGCCGGGCAGGGGTCTCCAAGTGCGGCTCGAAGGCTGTCCCCATGCCCACCCTCTCCTGTGAGCCGCACCGGGTCTGTCTGATCAGGACACAGAACTGCACCCTGTGTATCAGCTGTTCTGACTTGGAAAACATCTGATACACACGATGGTGTCTGTTCTGTTTTCCCACTTACGGGTCTGGCCCTTGGTAGAAAGGGCACCTGTTCTCTGACAACGTCTAAGTGTCTGGGACACCCCTTGGCAGCTTCCCGCTGTTACATTGTACTTTTCTGCGGGAATTTCCACGCTAGATGGCAGAGTCTGGGTCAGCTGCCCGTTCCAGTGCCCATTGATGCGGGGGCAGGGGCAGGTGCGGTGGTCTTGCTGTGTGCTTGCCCTTGCTCACTCCCTGTCTCCGTCTCCTTCCACGCACAGCCGTTCGAGGCTCCATCCAGGAAGTTACCCACGAGCCTGAGCGGCAGGACTCGGCCATCCACCTGCGCGTGAGCAGACTCTATCGGCAGAAAAGCAGGGTCTTCGAGCCGGCGCCCGAGGGTGACGGCCACTGGCAGGGGCGCGTCAGGACGCTGCTGGAGTGTGGCGTGCGGCCGGGGCATGGCGACTTCCTCTTCACCGGCCACATGCACTTTGGGGAGGCGCGGCTTGGCTGTGCCCCACGCTTCAAGGACTTCCAGAGGATGTACAGGGACGCCCAGGAGAGGGGACTGAACCCTTGTGAGGTTGGCACGGACTGACCCTGGGGGTGCTTCGGGCACTGCCCTTCCCTCTCCTGATGAGTCACATGCTGCGGTGGGCGCCGCAGTCCTGGTGGGGCCGTGCGGTGGGGGCCGCGCGCTGGAAGCCGTGTGCCCTGGGCCCAGGCCTGACCCTGGTACCCAAGCTGTGCACGTTCTCGCCACACTCAACCCCATGAGCTTCCAGCCAAGGATGCCCTGGCCGCTTGGAAATGCTGTAAAATGCAAACTAAGTTATTATATTTTTTTGGTAAAAAAGAAATGTCCATAGGAAACAGATTCCTGTGTCTTAAAATGCCTTGGTGTGCCGTTTGATACTGTTCTCTGAAGACGTTTGGAGTCACGGCATCTGGCCTGGGGTTGGGTGAAGCGCTGGCCGTTGGGCACCGTGGATGTGTGAAAAGGTGCATTCAGAGTTGTTACTCTCATGACAGAAGTTTTGGAGCCAAATAATACGTTTTTAATTTTCATTTTATTTTTAAAGAATGAGCTTTGGGCCTTTTCAGGCCGCTGGTTGTTTCCGTTCCAGAGAATAAAGACCAGGATCCGACCAGCCAGGAGCCAGTCTATCTTTCGCCAGGTCAGGTGCCCACGGCCCTTGTTCAGGGCCTCGCTAGACATACCCCAGGGCGCCACCCTGCCTCGGCAGACGCGCTTGCTCCTCCCGGCGACTGTCCCTCAGCGCCTGCTGCTGCATTTCCGTTAATGCAGGTCCTGCCCTGTGGCCCCAGCCTCCCCACAGTGCAGGAGAGCAGAGCAAGTCTCTGGACGCCCAGGAGCTGGTCTGAACCCAGGTTGGTGACCCCCATGTCCCCAAAGGATGCGGCTGCCAGAAGAAACAACCTCGTTCTCTGACTTCCTGAGGCCACAATCCAAAGTCACGGTGTGGGCAGAGCCTCTCCCTCCAGGGCTCCAGGGGAGAACCTTCATCTTCTCCTCAGCCAGGGGAGGACCTTCATCTTCTCCTCAGCCAGGGGAGGACCTTCATCTTCTCCTCAGCCAGGGGAGGACCTTCATCTTCTCCTCAGCCAGGGGAGGACCTTCATCTTCTCCTCAGCCAGGGGAGGACCTTCATCTTCTCCTCAGCCAGGGGAGGACCTTCATCTTCTCCTCAGCCAGGGGAGGACCTTCATCTTCTCCTCAGCCAGGGGAGGACCTTCATCTTCTCCTCAGCCAGGGGAGGACCCTTCATCTTCTCCTCAGCCAGGGGAGGACTCTTCATCTTCTCCTCAGCCAGGGGAGGACCTTCATCTTCTCCTCAGCCAGGGGAGGACCTTCATCTTCTCCTCAGCCAGGGGAGGACTCTTCATCTTCTCCTCAGCCAGGGGAGGACCTTCATCTTCTCCTCAGTCGGGGGAGGACTCTGTCTTCTCCTTGCCCTCTGGGGGCTCCAGGTGCTCCTTGATGGTGGCTGTATCACTCCAGTCTCTGCCTCCGTGGCCACACGGCTTCTTCCTGTATCTGTGTCCAGATCTTTCTCTAAGTAGGACATTGGTCACTGGATTGGGGCCTACACCAGTGACCTCATCTTAAACCGATTATGTCCGCAAAGACCCCATTTCCAAATAAGGTCACACTGAGCGGTTCCTGGTGAACATGAAATTTGGGGTATGCCATGCCCCAGCACAGGGTGTCCCTGGGAGTGTCAGTTAACCAGACCCAAGCCTGCATCCCCATTTATGAATCAGGCAGTTCCTCCTGTGCAGCTGCTAAGAGCAAAGGGGGCCCGGGAGAGGGTGGTGTGGTCAGTGGGCACCATGCCGGCCATGCCAAGTGCTCAGGTACCCCGGGTAAGCACTGTGTACCAGCTCAGATGTTCACTGGCTCAGGTGTGCACCAACTCAGGTGTGTACCAGATCAGGTGTGTACCAGCTCAGATGTTCACTGGCTCAGGTGTGCACCAACTCAGGTGTGTACCAGATCAGGTGTGTACCGACTCAGATCTGAGCCAGCACAGGTCTGCAGGCTCCCACAGGTTACAACAAGAAGCAGGTGCTTCTGGGCGAGGACCTGAAGCAGCAGGCTGGGGCTGGGCCACATCCCACTGTGGCTGGTGGTCAGCACACCTTTGCCAGCAGGCGCCACAGCACAGGTGCCCAGCCCACAGCGGGGCGGCAGGGAACCTGCTCCTGGAAACTGGGTTTTCTGGGCCGGCTCCAGGAGGTGTTGACTGACAGGAGGAGGCTGCAGAACAAGAAGGTCGGGTTTCAGGCTAGCAGTGTCTCCTCAATTACAGGGATGCTGGGAGGCAGAACCTGGTGTCAGGTGGAGTAGAGGTCAGGCTTCATGGGAACCTTCTGTTTCTTAAGAAGTGCCTGGGGGCTGGGGGGTTTTTGGTCCAGAGTCTAGGGGAAGGCAAAGCTCACCAAACAAAGTCTCCACTCCGGGGTGGGGGACCAGGGGCTGAGGTGGGAGGGGTCCGGGAGGCTGTTGTGAGAGGCAGCCGAGGCTGTCGGGGCCTGTGGGTGGCCACCTGGTGCTGGCACGCGAGAACCTTCTCTCTGGCCCGTGAGCTTAGTACCATGAGGGAGCCTCCCCAGCGGCTGCTGGTTTGGGGAAAGCGGGAAGATCCACATTTCCCAGCGCCTAAAGCGCCTGACCTCCCTCTAACCCGTGCCCTCCTGCTGCCCAGAGCCTCCGGGATGTCAGGCCACAACGCGCTCGGGGACCCACCCTCCCTTAGTGCCAGCTCCTTTTGTCCTGCTCCTCCGACGCCGCCTCTGGTCAAATCCCAAGGCCTTAAGAGGCCCGGACACCTTTCTTCTCACCACGTTCCTCGAACACACTGGTGCAGGGAGCCCCCAGCCTGATGGGTTTGCACAATGGTTGGTGGTCACTGCACTTGCTGGTCTGTTTGCAGAGGCGCAGCCTCATCTCTTCTCCACAACCCTGCCAGGCGGGGCCCCACATCAGAGCTGGGGACAGAGAGACTCGTGAGGACGCTGGACCCAGCTTTCTCCGCCCACCCATGGGGTGCCCCAGAGGGCTCAGGCCTCTGTAGTTCATGGATGCTCAGGGGTGTCCACCTTCCTCCTATCCCCGACCAGGCAGCCCCGAGGCCTCTGGCACAGGGCCCCTTGGGGGCCCACGCCTGCCTGCCGTGCTCACTGGGAGCCATGTGTGTGGGCCGCCCACACTGGGGCCTCGTCTCTCGCTGGGCCAGGACAGGGCTGTGAGGTCCAGCTGCCTGCTCAGCTCTGGGACCTGCCCTCTGGCAGGAGCCCACAGCCATGAACATGCACACGGGCAGATCCACATGTCCTCCAAGGAAAAAAGGGTCAGGGTTGAGTGTGTGGGTGCTAGGGGGTGCAGAACTCACTTCTAACTAGGAGGGTTGAGGCGGGCTTCGCAGGGGAGGTGGGCTTTGAGCGAGGCCTGCAGCCCGGCATCTGGAAGTGGCTTCCAGGCTTTCCCTGAGCTCACTCCTGCAGGACACCCCTGCCTGCAGATCTGCACCCCCAGCTCCTTCCTGGGGACTTGATATCATGACCCTGCCTGGCACCCCAGGGGTGAATGCTACACCCAGCCCTGAGGGTTCCCATCTGCTGGGGGCATCTGACCTGGGCTGTGTGGGTGGGAGGGAGCCCAGCGGGGGCAGGTGCAGCGTGGCCAGGGGGAGACACTGCCCTGGCTGGGGCCTGGATTCACTAGGTCATCACCAGTGCAGGGGGTCCTGGCTCACTGGACTTTGCCACTAGAGAAGGTTAGGGAGCTCCACATGAAGGCAAGGAGGCCGGGGCTCAGGGTGTAACTCATCCCCGGAGAGCAACCAGAAAGGCCGTCGGAGCGCAGCGCAGCCTGCACCGTCCTCGCTGAATGCCTGGTCCTGCCCCACCCGCACTGGACAGCAACTGCCTCCCCTCCAGGGCGGCCCCCATCGTCCCCCACGTGCTCCAAGAGCAGTGAGACTTTCCCAAGACAAGTCAGAGACTTCGGAGCTCTCGGGGGCTGTGGCTTCTCCCAGGAGCCCCGTATCTGTCAGTCCCCCATAAGGGAAGGGGAGTTGGCAAGCCTCCTCCTTGATCCCAGCGTGAGGATCGCCCCCGCTTTTCCGGTCCCCACTTGCCCCTTCCCCCTGCCCTTTTCCCTCCGGGAAGCCCTGGAGGTTTTCCAAGAACTCTGCGGGTCGAGGGAGGGCGCCTGTGCCGGGGCCTCCTGCTTTTTGGATGCCCAGACGCCTCCACCTTTCACCCTGGGGTCCAGTCGGCTGATGGCCATGAGAGAGAAGCTGAGAGCAACCAGAGCCCACAGCTCCACGCTGGTCCCCCATCTGCAAATGCTGGGCCCCATGGGAGCTGTGACTCAGTTTCCCGCTCGTCATGTCAAGCCATCTCAGGTTGGGCAGGAATGTGGTCCGTGTTCACATGTGTGTCTGTGTGTGTGTGAGAGACAGGCGTCAGCTGGGATGCTGGGGTGGCAGGGACAGTCCCGGCTCACCCCTCATCCTCCCTCGACCTCGACTCCCTCCACGAAAGGAGCCCCCCCTTCCTGGCTATCCCGTGAGTTGAGCTTCCTCTGCTGGGAGGGCTTTGTCGGAGGTTCCCTGCGGTTCCAGAAGGAAAGCTGGCTGCAGGGAGGGCCGGGCCCTGGGCACCGCGTGGCTGAACCTCTGGCGGGGGCTGCACAGCTGGGTTCCCAGCCCCCCTCCTTGCCCCCACCCCACCGCACTGGGAGGCCCTGCTGAGGGGCCAGAGTCTGGCTGCAGGTCCCACGGGTGGGGGTGGGGCCCCTCATTAGCACTGCAGCTGACACCGAGGGCTTCCACCTCGCTAATTGATTAAACTGTTCAGAAACCAGGTCGGCGTGGTGGGAACTGGCCCCGGCCGGGCCGTCCGCTCCCCTTCTGTGCAGGCAGCGGCCCCCGGAGTTCGTCAGTCAGGCTGGTTGCTGGGGTCCCGGCCCCGGGCGCCCTCGGGAACCCTTCTTTGCTCCTTTGTGTGGCCAAAATGGTGACGGTCCTGAGAGCAGCTGGTGAGACCCCGGGGTCCTCTCCTCCCCGACCACTCACTGGGCGAGCACGGCCATGTTCCCGGGAACCTGCCTGCTGAGATTCAACCCGCCCTTGTGAAGGTCGGCAGGTCACTCAATACCAGGAGGGGCACGGGGCTGTGAGCAGAGGCCTGAGAGCCTTCTGAGGAGGACTGGGTGCTCCCGGACCCTGCTCTCCTGGGATCTTCTGCGCCTGTGACCTTCCTCTCCGGTGGGATTCCCCCAACACCCCTCCCCTCGTGCCATTCCTTCCCCACCAGGCCCCATGCCTCCCCTCCCCAGTGCCCCCTACCCCCAGGTCTTCCCCCAGGACATCAGCCTGGGCTGTGGATCTTGGTCTCCCACAGAGGCTGAGTCCTGGGAGAAGGGTTCCCTTGGTTCCCAGTGCAGCCCCTGTGCCAGCATGCAGTGGGTGCTGGTTCAGCCGGTGCACAGTGGGTCCTGTCCCCGCCTGAGGAGCGGCCTGGGGCCTGGTCAGCCCTGCTGGTGTCTGGCCTGCAGCCAGCACCGGCTCTGCCATCCACACTTGGTTACAGGTGGGTGCCCATCCAAGCAGCCTCGGAGCAGAGTGGGTCGGGCTCGGGAGGTGGGGGCGGACACTAACAGCAGGAGGTCGTGGCAACGCAGCTATGGCAGGGGTTCTGAGGGGCAGAAGCCAGGGGCAGGACATGGGGACGCAGACCTGCAGGGAGGACGCCAGCTCACCCAGCGGGGAGGGGATGCTGCCCAGGGACCCCCAGCCTGCCTGCTCTGCTCCCCCACCGCCGGTGCAGGGGCCCCACGGGGGACGCCACGGAACGTGAGGAATCCGGAGTCAACACTGGGCCACTGTGTGCTGCCACCCGGGCGGGCCGTGATTTATAAAAACAGCGGAGGCTTGGCTGGTATCGCGGCGGTGAGGTCACGGCGGCCGGGGGCTCTGGAATTTCTTCAGAAGAATTTTGCTTACCAAGCCACATACTTTCCTAGCCATCAGTTTGATCGGGGCAAGATGAAAAATATGCTAAAAAACAAAGAAACAAAAAAAGACACCCGGAGGGCTCCGGTGAGGGGGAGGGGCGCTGCGGGAGGGGTGGAGGGCCCAGGGAAGGGGGAGGGGCCGGGAGCCACTCTGCCTGGTGCTCTCCGCCCAGAAACAGCCCAACGCCCCTTTCTTTCCCCTTTTAGCACTGCTGAGCTGGACTAAAATGCCAGACAAGGAACTTTACTAAAAACTGAGGCAAGAAAGAAAACACAGATGACATAAAAATAGTCAAGGGCACATTCTTGATGGTAGATAACTGGTCTCTGGTCACAGCGGCTGCCAGGTTGGGTGTCGGCCACTCGGTCTGCCAGTCCCACCCACAGGCGCTGCACTTCCCTGGGCCTGACGGGGGGGTGGCGGGTCTGCGGGAGCGGGGACAAGGGTGGCAGGACCCGTGAGGGGGGTGGAGGGTCTGCGGGAGGGGGGACAAGGGTGGCAGGACCCCTGAGGGGGGCGGTGGGTCTGCGGGAGGGTAGACAAGGGTGGCAGGACCCATGAGGGGGGCGGAGGGTCTGCGGGAGGGGGGACAAGGGTGGCAGGACCCGTGAGGGGGGTGGAGGGTCTGTGGGAGGGGGGACAAGGGTGGCAGGACCCGTGAGGGGGGTGGAGGGTCTGTGGGAGGGGGGACAAGGGTGGCAGGACCCGTGAGGGGGGCGGCGGGTCTGCGGGAGGGGGGACAAGGGTGGCAGGACCCGTGAGGGGGTCAGAGGGTCTGCGGGAAGGGGGACAAGGGTGGCAGGACCCGTGAGGGGGGTGGAGGGTCTGCGGGAGGGTAGACAAGGGTGGCAGGACCCGTGAGGGGGGTGGCGGGTCTGCGGGAGGGGGGACAAGGGTGGCAGGATCCGTGAGGGAGGTGGAGGGTCTGCGGGAGGGGGGACAAGGGTGGCAGGACCCGTGAGGGGGTGGAGGGTCTGCGGGAGGGGGGACAAGGGTGGCAGGATCCGTGAGGGGGGTGGAGGGTCTGCGGGAGGGGGGACAAGGGTGGCAGGACCGTGCGGGGGGTGGAGGGTCTGCGGGAGGGGGGACAAGGGTGGCAGGACCCGTGAGGGGGGTGGAGGGTCTGCGGGAGGGGGGACAAGGGTGGCAGGACCTGTGAGGGGGGTGGCGGGTCTGCGAGAGGGGGGACAAGGGTGGCAGGCCCCGTGCGACGATGTGTGTGCAGCACAGTGGGGCTCTGTAAGAAGGAGCCTGGGCGGCTTGGGCAAAGGTAGGCTGGGCGGTGCCCACGGGTCTCTGTCCACCAGAGCCTCTGTTCAGCCCACCTCAGTGTCGCTCCGGATGTGGATAGAAGGAGACACTGTCTGGGCCACAGACCAGGTGCTTCCTTCCTCCTGACCACACCTGCTTCTGCCCAGGAGAAGCTGCAGGGTCTGTGTTCCCCGCCCGGCTACTCTTGAGTGGTCCCAGGCTTCTCCTCCACCGGGTTCCACCTGGAGCCGTGGGTCTGTGCCGGGGACGCCTCGTTGCAGCTGCAGCTCAGGGAGAACTCACTGCTGGAGCTTCTGCCTCTCCCGTGCAGTGGGGCCGAGCCGAAGTCCACCCGCGTCTGGCCTTCTGCACGGGCAGCTGTGCTTCCCAGGGTGGTGGAGAGGGGTCCCTGGTCCCAGCCACTGTGTGACCTCGACCAGGACATTTGACTTTTCTGCCCCCAAAGGGTCTTGTGTGGACCTCCAGAGCCCCTAGGCTTGCTCACGTGACTCTGCTTCTGGGCAGGGTGCTCTGTATTGCTGTTGTTGGCACCTGCCATGTCTTGGAGGGGTCTCCAGTGGGACCTCTGAGCATGGCTCTTCCTGTACCTCTCAGAGGTGAGCAGAGGGCATTTGTGGGAGAACTGGACCCTGGGGAGGAGAAACCCCAAGGCTAGCAAAGACCCTCCCTGCAGTCTGTCCAGTGACCCACCGAGGCTGAGGGGTGGAGGATATGGAGACCAGCCTGGTGGGTGCCTGGGGAAGAGAAGGCCTCAGTCCGGTGAGACCAGCCTGGTGGGTGCACGCCACCCTCGCCTGCTGTCAGGGCCTGCCCTTCTCTCCGGCCTCCAGCTGCTTTGCCCCAGCGTTCAGGCGCCTGAGCCGCCTCCCCCTGAGCCTGAGTCCAGCTGAGCTCCATGTGGCTTTCCTGGTGGAGCAGACTCTGATTTCCCGGTGGTCAGCGCCTCCCAGGGCCTGCTCCCTGCCACGGAACAGCCCCTTGGGGCCAGGTGTGTACTCCAGGCAGTGGCCCGGCAGTGCTGGGAAGTGCTGGTCATGGCTGCTGCACGTGGGTTGCCGTCTGGGAGAGGCCTGTGGTGTTTGCTGGGGGCAGAGGACACCGAGGACAGAGAATGGGCAACTTCCAGGGAGGGCCCAGATGCGGCCACGACTGGGGTGCATCTGGGAAATCTTGTCCAGGGACAGCCCCCACCATGGCCTGGTGCCCATCCAGCAGGAGGAGCTTCGGGGCAGTAGGAAGGGGGAGTGGCCCCGGCTGCAGAGGGGCGGAGCTTGGTGGCAGGGTGGCAGGAGGGATGGGAGGTCAGGCTGACGTCCACTGGTGAGGGCACTTCAGATGAAGATAGTGTGGACCCCTGCCCAGTCCCAACACAGGCCCCAGACGCCCTGAAACCCCAGGTGCTCAGCCCAAACCATGGGCAGGAAGCGTTGCTTTACTGAGAAACCATAAAAATGTAGAATTCAACCTCAAACACTGCTGTGGCTGATACTGAAGGTTAGAAATGAGCCAGTGGGGCCCGGCGCGGTGGCTCACGCCTGTAATCCCAGCACTTTGGGAGGCCGAGGCAGGCGGATCATGAGGTCAGGAGATCGAGACCATCCTGGCTAACACGTGAAACTCCGTCTCTACTAAAAATACAAAAAGAAATTAGCCGGGCGTGGTGGTGGGCGCCTGTAGTCCCGGCTACTCAGGAGGCTGAGGCAGGAAAATGGCGTGAACCCGGGAGGCAGAGCTTGCCGTGAGCTGAGATTGAGCCACTGCACTCCAGCCTGGGTGATAGAGCAAGACTCCGTTTCAAAAAAAAAAAAAAGGGCCGGGCGCGGTGGCTCACGCTTGTAATCCTAGCACTTTGGGAGGCCAAGGCGGGCGGATCACGAGGTCAGAAGATCGAGACCACGGTGAAACCCCGTCTCTACTAAAAATACAAAAAATTAGCCAGGCGTGGTGGCGGGCGCCTGTAGTCCCAGCTACTCGGAGAGGCTGAGGCAGGAGAATGGCGGAGCTTGCAGTGAGCCGAGATTGCTCCACTGCACTCCAGCCTGGGTGACAGAGCGAGACTCCGTCTCAAAAAAAAAAAAAAGAAAAGAAATGAGCGGGTGGGTGCTTCCCGGGGGCGCCCTGCGGCCTGTGGCCCCATGCATGATGGCCCTCAGCTCAGCCACAGCCCCCAGGGCAGCTGTGGCTCCTCGAGTGGCCCAAGACAGCTGCCGCGTGGTGTGAGCTTCGCTCCTGACGCTGGGCAGAGGCTGGGATCCCAGGTGTGAAGACGGGCCTGGGTGGTAGCCGCTGGACCTTGTCACAGATGTGCCACGTGCTTCCCAAAACCTAGCACCAGGGGTCTGAGAGGTTGCTGTGGGAAGGTTGCTTGCTCCAGGGGGCCCTGCAGGGTCTTACACGTGTGGCTTAGCGTTTGCTCCCGGGTGGCGATGACGCCCCATCCTGTGCTGCTACACCTGGTCCCTAGAAGGTAAACGGCCCTGGGACGGCCTGGTCAGGAGACACTGAGAGCTGTCCCTGCTGTGGAACCGAGGGGCCGCCGTACTCAGCCTCTGTCAGTCTTCTCGTAGCACCACCTGTGCTGGTGGACCGGGAAGGGTGTGGGTCATCCTTGTGACCCACCAGGGTCTTGTGACTGAGGCCCGGGAACGGTTGCTAAGTTTAACGCCCTGGCCCAGGTTCCACCCGTCCTGCTGCAGACCAGCCCTGCTCATTCCTCCCTCTGGCTGTGAAGATGGAAGCCCATGGGTTGGCTGCCTCGGGCCAGGGCTGCCACGCAGGAAGCCTGGGGAGGGCTGTGGCACTGACCCCATGCGCCGTGGTATCTCCTCGGGGCCCCGCCCCCCCGATCTCCATC
This sequence comes from Nomascus leucogenys, assembly GCF_006542625.1. Taxonomy (NCBI): domain Eukaryota; kingdom Metazoa; phylum Chordata; class Mammalia; order Primates; family Hylobatidae; genus Nomascus; species Nomascus leucogenys. The sequence goes on along the minus strand of NW_022095814.1, from coordinate 7,898 downwards.
CCCTCGGGGCCCCGCCCCCCCAATCTCCATCTCCTCGGGGCCCCGCCCCCCGATCTCCATCTCCTCGGGGCCCCGCTCCCCCGATCTCCATCTCCTCAGGGCCCCGCCCCCCGATCTCCATCTCCTCAGGGCCCCGCCCCCCGGATCTCCATCTCCTCGGGCCCCGCCCCCCGATCTCCATCCCCTCGGGGCCCCGCCCCCCAATCTCCATCTCCTTGGGGCCCCGCCCCCCCGATCTCCATCTCCTCGGGCCCCCCCCCCGGATCTCCATCTCCTCGGGCCCCGCCCCCATCTCCATCTCCTCGGGGCCCCGCCCCCCGATCTCCATCTCCTCGGGGCCCCGCCCCCCGATCTCCATCTCCTCAGGGCCCGCCCCCATCTCCATCTCCTCGGGCCCGCCCCCCGATCTCCTCTCCTCGGGCCCCGCCCCCCGGATCTCCATCTCCTCGGGGCCCCGCCCCCCATCTCCATCTCCTGGGGCCCCGCCCCCCATCTCCATCTCCTTGGGGCCCCCCCTCTGATCTGCACCTGGCCTCACCTGAGAAGCCCCACGTACAGCAAAGTGGCTGTGTCTTGGTGGCCTCTGCCCGGGGCACTATGGGTAGCCTGTCTATGCCTCAGTTTCCCCATTCTTGATGAGAGGGAGCTGCGGTCGCTACTGGTCACTCGGGCCCCAGACAGACCAAGGCTCACTTCTGTCCACTGCTTGGCCCCCTTCCCAGGAATCCCACCAGTTCCTGGCCGGGGTCTGGAATCTGTTCTCCCAGTCCAGGACCTCCCCTCCCCTCCACTTCCTGTCTGCAAGCTCTGTGGTCCTTCCCTGCCTTGAGCCCAGGGGTCCCTGTGCTTCCGGTCCAGCCTCCCTACTCAGGGCCGAGGGCACCGGGAGGATGGTCATTGCAAAAGAATATGGCAGGCCGGGCGCGGCGGCTCACGCCTGTAATCCCAGCGCTTTGTGAGGCCGAGGGGGCCAGATGACTTGAGGCCGTGCAACACCTGCCAGCACCAGCATTTGACACGGAATCGAAGAAAACAGGCAGGACATACCCTGACTGCAAATAGTACAAGTCATCGGCGTCTCGGGGCCCTGGGTTTTAGAAGTCACGCCGTCGGGGAGGGCTGGTGCTGTGGAGGAATCGAGGCATAGCCAGAAACTTGAAGGAAGGGTCAGCCGAGCTGCCCAGAAGGGGCCTCCTCGCCACGTTCCCCAGGGAAGCACTTTGCTCATGGGCCCCGGCCCTGAGAGAGGAGCTCCTGCCTGTTCCCGCTCGGAGAGGGCTGACAGGAGAGGCTTGGCCTGGTGTTTCCTGATGAGATAGTGGGCACGTTCCCGGAAGCGGTGAGCAGGCCCAGCAGACATCAGATGTGGTGCTTCCTGTCTTCTGTGAATGTGCGTGGCCCTTGAGGGGGGTCTGGGATGGAGAGTCGGGGCAGGGGAACCCCACTCCCCCTTCTCCTTGTTCTTGGCAGCTGGACTTGGGCAATTGTGCTTCCACCCTCTGGAGGGGCCTCCCCCTGTGCTGGCTGCAGGTCAGAGGGGCGATGGGGAGGAGTCCACCGGTCCAGGCGGGGGCGGGCCTGGAAGGCCCAGGCGTGGGCGAGAGGGGTGCGTGGGAGGACGCCCGCAGCCAGGCAGGGACTCTCCTCTGGACGGTGATGGCCCTGCACGAGGTCCCTGTGCCGTCTGCCTGCACGGGGAGAGGAGAGGATCATGCGACCATGGGAATGTTGGCCACCTGAAGGGTGAGTCCTGCAGCCTAGAGACTGGAGTGTGGGGACCAGGAGGAGCTTCTTAGTGGAACTCGGCTGGGGCTCATGCAGTCCACCAGCACCCCCGACGTGACGCCCTGGCTCATCCTGGGTGATGAGGCTGCTGAGTCTGAACTGATAACGGTGGACGGGTGGCCGCCGGTTCCCAACGCGCGGTCGGGCCTGGAACCCAGGTGACTCTGGGAGATGTGGTCACAGTCACAGCCGTCTGTGGGCCTTTGGTTTCAAAACAGCGCAAGTCACAGGAGACAGAAGGGAATCTGAGCTTGCAATTGCTCGTTCCTGTCACCCTCCCAGCTCTGGGACACCACTGCCATCTCCTACCAAGGGTACCCCGTTCCTGGCGAGTTGGAAAGTGGCCTCATGGGCAGAAAACGAGGGCAAAGGGAGCCGCGTGCTGTGAGAGACGTCCCTGCATCCACCCTCCCCGCCAGCTCCCTCAGGCCTCTCCTCCCCCGGGCCCCACCCACACCCGGGTGGCTCTCTTCGCTGTCTCTCCTGGGTTTAACTCAGAGGCTGGCGAGCAGGGGCTGGCCAGTGTGTGTTGGACAGCCTCTCCGAGTGGCCAGCATGGGCAGGGATCTCACAGGCTCGGCCCTGAGACCAGGTCCTGTCTGAGAAGGAGGCAGGGATGTGACCCCCACGCCTCCTGCCTGGGACCCTGCCTTAGGCCCACTCTAAGACCTAATTTGAATTTGATTGAATGTAAATCTGAATTTGCTCGAAGACCTGATTTCATCTTTCCTGGACACACATTCAAGCGATTACACTTCAGTAAACCTTACATTCTCCGTGGGTGTTTATTTGTAGAACTCCCAGTTAAAGCTGCTGCCCCGGCCCAGCGGGGCTCAGCGACGTGCACTGGTTTTGGGAGTAAATCCGACGCAACAGAAGCGTTTGCACTGGCTCTGGGTGCAGCCTGCGTCTTCAGCCCTGGGGCACTGATGCTGGGCAGCTTCTCGGCTTCACTCGGGAAGGCACTCAGGAGCGAGGTGGTGGGGAAGCCAGCAGCTTGGCTGAGGCAGCAGTGGAGGTGGTCCAGCTCTGCGACTGCTCCCACAGAGCAGGGCTGCCACTCACGCAGCGTGCAGAGTGCAGCCGCCCGGGGCCAACTTGCCGTCATATTTATAACCACCTTTAATGACATGCTAATTAGGGGGCGGGTTATTCAGGCATAGCTGGAGGTTGGGCAGTTTCTTCCAGGTGTTGCCAAGGCAGTGAGAGTGACGGGAGGTGCCCTCGGCGCCTCTTCCAATTCTGGCCTGTCTTTGGTTGGGTCCGGGGACCAGGCTTGCCTACCATGTTTTCTGTGTCAAAACCGTCGAGGAGAAATAAGCAGTGACAGCACTGTGATGAGAAAAGCGGAGAAACAACTCATTTCAACTTTCTGATTTGTTGTGACCTCAGCACTTTTATTTGTGCTTAACATTGAAAACAGCGAGACAGTGTAAGCGGTGAGATGTGATTTTTCATTTGGTAAGTGCAAATTTTAGTTTGTTCATGAAACCAATTTTGAAGATCTTTAAAATAGAATTTAGTAGACCTTAAGAATTGTTAATTGTTTACAACTAAAGACCAACAATCCAAGAGAATAAAGCGTTGCACGAGTGTTAGGGTTTTGTAGTTGCCTAAATTGTACCTTTTACAGATGCTTCGTTCTATTAAAACTCACTAGTCACTGGATCTCCTATTCAACATGGTGATGGGATGAAATTATATATGACGACTGTGTTCCCTGAAAAGACGTGTTTGCGTCCGATTCCCTGGGGCCTGTGAATGTGGCCGTATCTGGAAAAGGGTCTCTGTAGACATAATCAAGTTAGGATGACATCACGAGGACAGGCCCTAATCCAGTATGACTGGTGTCTTTCCGAGAAGAAAAGAGAGACACAGAGGGCAAGACCCACGTGAGGATGGAGGCAGAGATTGCAGCACTGCAGCCAAAGGCCAGGAGTGTCCGAACCACCAGAAGCTGGAAGAGGCAGGGCAGGGTCCCCCGAGAGCCGTCGTGGGGAGCTCCCTCAGGCAGATACCTCGTGGTCCTGCAACTCCTCGATCGCAGACTCTGGCCTCCAGAGCCGTGAGACAGCACAATTCTGTTGTTTTAAGCCACCTTGTTTGTGGTCATTTGTGCTGGCAGCCCCAGGACGGTCACGCGTGCACCGTTCACTGCTGTGTTGGGTTAGACCCTTGAACTGAGGGCTTTGGGAGCCTGACTGGGTTGGCTGCTGGACAGAGGACTGTGGGGGCTGCGAGGGGTGTCGGCGCAGGAGTGGAAGGTGCCCCTGCTGGGATGGGGGTCCCTCTGTCCCCTTCCCCTTCTGGAGAGAGGGCCATCATGGGGCTGCCCAGGACACAGAGCTACTTGTAAAATCCTGCCCCCATTCCAGCCTGCTGGGGGCAGGGTCCAGGAGCCTCAGGACAACATATGGATCCAGGGCCCGAGGTGGCTGTTACGATATCCAAGTCTCAAAGGAAGGGAGCCTGGGGAGCTTGGGATGAGGCTCGTCCCCAGCCCGAGTTTTCTTCCTTTGCTGTCACCTGTTGCCCCTCTGGGAGCTGCCGTCGAGAATGAGGAATGTTCCAGGTGGACTCAGCCGTGCCAGCAACACCACTGCAGGCTCGGGGGGGAGGGGAGGGGAGACGGGCACTGGGTGTCACACACAGGTGCTGTACAGGAAGTGGGCTGAGGGCAAACGCAGGGGGTGGGGGGCAGACGGGGAGGGGGCGTTGCACAGGTGCTGGACGGGAAATGGGCTGAGGGCAAGCGCAGGAGGTGGGGGGCAGATGGAGAGGGGGCGTTGCATAGGTGCTGGACAGGAAGTGGGCTGAGGGCAAACGCAGGGGGTGGGGCGGCCACTGGACCTGGCTGACCAGAGCAGAGAAGGTCTATGAAGAGAGACGGGGGAGGAAGATGCAGAAGAATTTAAAAATAGGGCTTTGTAATTTTCAAACAGCACACAGTATGCTATGAAAGAAAGGTTAGAAAATTTTTTGAAGTTAGCTAAAATCCCATCACCTAGAGATAAACACAGATGATATTTTAAAGTTGCACCCGAGTTAAACAGTGGCTCTGAGCATCCTGAGTAGATGAGGCACTCTCTAGTTTTCTGAGTGGGGAGTTTAGTGACGAAGCTGTTGCTTTCGGAGGAGGATGAGGGCAGTGTGGGCACTGGTGGGGGTAGGGGGGCACAGGGCTCTGGGCCAGGACAAGCAGAGGGAGGCTCACAGTGCCAGGCAGGTCCCAGCCTCTGCCATCAGGACAGACCAGACCCCTCAGCCTCTGAACTCTGGGCAAACAGGATTATGACTATGAGTGGCTGGAAGGCCCCGCTTGGTGCTGAGTGCACTGGGACCCATGTTATGTCTGTGGCACAACCACTCAATGAGGTCTGCACGATCATTGCAGATGATCACTGCACGATCATTCCTCGCTGCACGATCATTCCTCGCTGCACGATCATTCCTCCCTGCACGATCATTCCTCCCTGCACGATCATTCCTCGCTGCACGATCAGTCCTCCCTGCACGATCATTCCTCGCTGCATGATCATTCCTCGCTGCACGATCATTCCTCCCTGCACGATCATTCCTCCCTGCACGATCATTCCTCGCTGCACGATCAGTCCTCCCTGCACGATCATTCCTCGCTGCATGATCATTCCTCGCTGCACGATCATTCCTCACTGCACCATCATTCCTCACTTCACAAGGGAGGAAACTACAGCACAGAGAGGGTGAGCCACTCACCCAGGGCCACATAGCTGTGAGGGGGGAACTAGGAATTCTCATCCAGCCTTCAGGACAATTACATGTGGACTGGATGTGATGGATCTTGAGCCACACTGACAACTGAGTCCCCGTCCCTCAGTGGGTTTCAGAAGAGAGGCCTCCCCTCTCCCACATCCCAGGAGCTCAGAGGCCCTGGGATGGGCAGACAGTTCTTGGCCAGGTGGCTGCTCCTGGGGTCACATCACTTGGGGGTGCTGGCCTGGCATGCAGGCGCCCCCTGTGCCTGTGGGGTCCTCTCCGGGCTGGCCTTCTGGGGACGCTGGGAGGACCCTGACCTGCCTGGCTGGCGCTGCCTGAAGGGTGCATCTTCACCCTTCACTTGGCCTTTCAGAGCCCCCAGAGCACCGTCACCGGCAACCCCAGCCTGGCCCTGGCCACCCTCGCTCAGAGATTGCTGGACGTCCTTGGACCTCAGACCACGCAGGGCCTCCCTTTGCAGAACAGGAAAACAGGACGGCCACCCTCAGGCCACCGGCCATGAGCATCACAGGGGCAGGTTCTTATCTCTGGGCTGGACATGTCAAGGCCGGGCTTGGGGCCAGAGGCTCCCCAGCGGCCTCCCACTGGCCACAAGACACAGGCAGCCCCTCAGCCCTGCAGCCACGTCCTCTCCGACAGGGCCCCTCTTGCCCCAAGCCCAGCCAGGCCACCGTGGCCAGCTCCACGCACACATCTGGCTGCGCACACACGCCAGGCTGCAGGGTGGTGTCACGGCCCAGGAATGCAGGAAGACGTCTGGGGTTCTGGCAGAGAGGCATGGCCATGCACCAAGAATGTGCCTTGTAGAGACATAATTATGCATTGGGGGAATACGGCATAACAAACCCGATGGGATGCCCGACTCCACTTATTTTACTGCGAGCTGAGAGGACAGCAAAGTGCAGCAGCTGGAAAAGTGTCTCTGACTCCGAGGAGGGGAGGGCGCTGGCTGGTGCCCACCGTCCTGCAGAGGACTGAGGGATGCCTGGGCATGGGTGGGCACAGCCGTGGGGGCGCTGGCCTGGGGAGGAGGAAGGAGCTGGGAGAGGGCGTGGGCGGACTCTGTCCTGGCTGATGGCGAAGGAGCCAGGGGCGCGGCCGCAAGTGCGTGGCAGCGTGGCAGGGCGGCTGAACGACCCCATTGTGTGCAGTGAGGCCGAAGGCCAAGTGGGGCAGGCGGGGGAAGAAGCACATTTCATAACTTCAGTCCATTGTGAAAGGACCGCCTGCCCCTTTTAGAAAACTTGGGAAATCACAGCAAGTCTCCAGCAGGGAAACAACGCCACGGGGGAGGGGTCCTATCTCTGGGCTGCGCTATCTCCCCACCCAAAGACCACGTCAGCCTTCCGGGCATTTCTTTCAGAACTTTAAGCCACACGTCTGTGTGTGTCTGTCTGTGCATACAAACACGTCTGTTTATGTGTGTGCTCACATCACTGGGGTCATGTTGTATGTGTTGTAAAAATTTACTTTTTAACTTGTGTAATATATATATATATATATAAAACAAACTCTACCATCTTAACTGTTTTTGAGTCTACAGCTTGGTGGCATGAAATACATTCACATTAACGGGTAACTGTCAATTTCCAGGATGTCTTATCTTCCCCAGCCGAAAGTCTGTCCCCATTAAACACGAACTTCCCAGTCCCCCTCCAGCACCCACTTCTGTTTCTGCCTCCATGAAGCTGACAACCCAGGGACTGCGTACGAGTGGAATCAGCAGGATTTGCCCTCATGTGTCTGGTTATTTCCCTCGGCACCGTTCCTCAGGGCTCATCCGTGTCACAGCAAGTGGTCTGACTTTCCTTCCTCTCCCAGGCTGGGGTGGACCGGCCGTTCATTGGGATAGACCACGTTTTATTCACTCATCTGGCAACGGTCCTTTTGGCTGTTGTGAATAACGCGGCCGTGAATGTTTATGTCTTGTTCTGTTCAAAGCAAAGCACACATTTTCACTCTTTCAAAAATGTCCTTATGTTTTCCTGTGGAATGCCCTGGACTCAGGATTTGGGGGAGCCGGTCATTATCTCACACCCGGGGTTTTCGCTGGAAGGAGCCTCAAGCCGTATGTGCTCTCCCGATGCCATCCTCCCCACAGTTGGCTGTTCAGAATTGTTTCTTTGGAGGACTGGGGGGTGTCTCTAGCCTGGCCATCCTGGGTCCAAGTTTCTTTTCCCTGACAACAGACAAACGAGCGAGTAGCCCTCAGTCCACGAGCTGCGCCTTCGGAGGCTGCGGCTGCAAACCCTGATGCTTGGTGGGCTGGGGCCGGCCTCTGGGAGCCCCTCCTTCAGACAGAGGGGCTGGTGCAGGGCTTCCTTTCTCCTCACCTGAGCGTTTTTTCTGCTGTCTGG
>NW_022095813.1:0-29435 GCF_006542625.1 Nomascus leucogenys | reverse complement strand
TCCCAGTTCCTGTCTGTAACATAATACTAATTCTTCAATTTCCCATTTTCTGAATGTGGATCTGGAAATTGGGTTTGATTCTAAGTGGCCTAGAATAAATTGTAGTTGTTCCTATTCTTCTTTCATATAACTGCTGAATGAGTATGAAAGAGTGGGAAAAACTGCCTTGGCCAAAGAAATACGAGAAGATGGCCAGAGGGTCCTATGATATGTTTTTAGAGAGAGACACAACAGTGGCAGCAAACCACCATGGCACCTGTTTACCTGTATAACAAGCCCTGCACGTCCTGCACGTTTATCTCAGGACTTAAAATAATATAAATTAAAGTAAAATAAAAACCAAAACCAAAAGAAAATAGAAAAACCAGTCAACCAACCAAATAAACAAATAAAAAACAGCAATTAAACCAATTTAGGTTGACTAGAAGAGAAAAAATAATTAAAGATATTGGGCCTTTGTATTTTCTCGTGGATTAAATTAACTTCTCCTGGGGATACCCAACTCTGAACTAACATATAGTAGGATTTTTGTGAAACTTAAAGAGGTGTAATTATATTTCTATGGTGTGATGGTGAATTTTAGGTATGAGTCTGACTGGATTAACCAACACCTAGGGAACTGGTGCAGCATTATTTCTGGGTGAGTCTGTGAAGGTGTTCCCAGAGGAGAGAGACATGTGCGTTGGTGAGCTGAGTGGGACCATCATCCCTCAATGTGAGTGGGCACCATTCAATCAGCTGGTAGCTCAGATAAAAGGAAAAGGCCAGAGAAAAGGCAATTTCCTCTTTCTTTCTCCTGAAGCTGGTTCTGAGGCTTTCAGCCTTGAGCTCAGTCAAGATACTGGCATCCTCAGGGCATCAGCTTAAAGACAGCCTATATTTGGAACTGCTCAGACTCCATAATCAAGCAAACGAATTATCCTGATGAATTCCCTCTCGTGTAGAATCATGTGTAGCTTGAGGACAGATACATGTTCTGAGAAATGTGTATTATATATTATATAATATATAATATATATAATATATAATATTATTATTATATTTATTAATATTTATATATAATATATAGTATATAGTATATATATTATACTATATGTGTAAGGAGGTTTTATTTATTTACTTTTTGAGATGGAGGTTTTATTTATTTACTTTTTGAGATGGAGACTCACTCTGTCACCCAGGCTGGAGTGCAGTGGTGCAATATCGGCTCACTGCAACCTCTGCCTCCTGGGTCAAGCGAGTCTCCTGCCTTAGCCTCCTGAGTACCTGGGATTACAGGAACATGCCACTACACCCGGCAAATTTTTCTTTCTTTTTTTTTTTTTTTTTTTTTCCAGTAGAGATGAGGTTTTGCCCTGTTGGCCAGGCTGGACTTGAACTCCTGACCTCAAGTGATCTGCCCGCCATGGCCTCCAAAATTGCTGAGACTACAGGCATGAGCCACTGCACCTAGACAGGCGGTTTTATTGTTTTGACATGATAGAATATACTTATACAAACCTAGGTGGTATAGCCTGCTACACATCTATGATATACAGAACAGCCTACTGCTCCTAGACTACAAAACTGTACAGCATGTTCTGTACTGTATATTGTAGGCAATTGTAACACAGTGGTAATTATTTAGTATGTAAACATATTTAAATACAGAAAAGGTACAGTAAACATACTGGTATTATAATCTTATGTGACCACCATGTGTGGTTTGTGGTTGGCTGAAATGGCTCATGAATGTATCTCTACATGTATACATATACATCCTATGATTCTGTCTGTCTGGAGAGCCCTGACTAACACATAAACTATGGTCTTTGGCAATTTTGAGTCCTTTTCTTTACTCTCCTTTCTTTGATAACGCTGCTGAATTTTAGTGAAAGAAATGAAAAATCTTAGGATTGTGAATATTCTCCAGAGGTCATCTAAGTCATTTTAAGGAATTTTTCATCGTTTAATAAGATTAAGACTCAAGCGAGATGGCAACCACCATCACGTATCAAATTATATCTTATATATTTATTTGGTCAAAAAATTGTGTTTTGATTTCCAAACTAGGATGTTTTGGGGAGCTTTCTCATTTTTTTCAGTTTCACTATTTTGCGACTCTCATCATTACCTTACTAATTTAAAGTTATGTCTAAATGCTGAATGAATGAATTAACATTCATTAACGTCTTCTCAATTCAATTATATAATATTAATACACTCATTACACATATATTTACACACACCTATGTGTACATACATGTATAAATATCAACTCCATATATTCATTATGCATACATATCGGTTGCAGCAAACACCAGATATTTCAATTTTTTCAAAACTATATTGAAGAATGATAGAAAATGCAAAATAACAACAATTAGTATCCTCATAATTCATAAAATCTATAGTAAGAATATGAATTACATATGGTGTCATTGTGTAGATTTAAGATAATGAGATATTTTTAACACTCTAATTTATTATTTTGTAAAGGAAAGAAGATATAATTTTATCAATATAAGTTTCACTCACCGCTGGGTTCTTTGAATGGTTCCCACGATGATTCTTCCAGAAATAATTCTGTTAAGTACTCCTGAAGGTCAGGAGCTCATTCACTGCAGTACTGAATTTCAGAGGTCACTAAAATACAGCTCCCTCTAAGCGCGCTCCTTCTCCTTTGGAGAAAACTGAGCTCCTCTCTTCTATGTCCTTTTATAAGAATCTCTGAAGACCACACCCACCTCTTTAAGTGGGGGAGTATTGAGAAAGGCTGAGAATAAGATGATTAGGTTTATGCAGTATGTAGATCACACCTTTGCACCGCTGATTAAATTATCATCACTCCTTAAAGACCGTGACTGAAATGAATCATATGTAACGTAAATCCTATCAGATTAGACATACACTGGAAATATTGGTTTTCCAAGGTTGTTAACCATTCTTCTGCTTCAAATAGAATATTTTCGAATTGCAAATTTTATTGGGAACCAACTTTTACACCACTTTCTAGGAGTCAATCAATTGACTCAAGCAAGAAAATTGCGTCAAGCAAGAAAATAACCAAGAATCTCAGTCACAGGAGAGCTTCTGTGTATAGATGTCTGTTTGTGGCAGGGGGTCAGGGTATTCATGCTGCAGAAGACAAGCTGGAATCGCCCTCCACCCCCATTTCAACCCAACCAAGGGCTCTGTTTCCTTTCCTAAACCAGCCTCTAGTCTTCCCCACCTTTCTCTGTTCCTATCCCCTCTGTAATTGCTGGATGAGGCTGTGCTGCTGCACCTGACTGTCTGGCCCCTGAGCATTACATCCTCATACACCAGGCCTTTATTCATCACCAAAGCAGCATGGTACTCGTATAAAAATAGGCACATATACCAGTGGAACAGAATAGAAAACCCGGAAATAAACCCAAATATTTATAACCAACTGATCTTTGACAAAGCAAACAAAAACATAAAGTGTGGAGAGGACACCCTATTCAACAAATGGTGCTGGGATAATTGGCAGGCCACATGTAGGAGAATGAAACTGGACTTTGTGGCATAGACAACTTTCTTATTATTATTCAATGAAACACTCACGTAGGACCTACTGGGAAGGTGTTTTGCAGATGTAACCAAAGGCCCTACTCTTGTAACTAGCAAGTGTACCCAGGTAAGCCTGACTTTATCAGTGAAAGTCCCTTAAAGAAAGACATAGGCATTCCTTGAACAACATTTAAAATAGCATATGAGACTCTAATCTTCCAATTGCCCCCTACTGACTTTGGACCAAAGCTTTGAATCATGACCATTGGGATCCAGCCAACTGAGGATTTTTCTTCCTAACTGACTTTAACAGGGATCTCATACTTGCTCAGGCAGCCCATCAACTGTGGAAATCAGTTCCTTGCACTTAATTCATATGTGGATCTCCCTAATTATACATATATATTATGGGTTCTGCTTTGATTTTGGAACCTTGACAGACTTTTTGAACCTTGACAGACGTAGGGCTGATGGATTTGTCTTCACTGTTCTGACACTCTTGAATATAAGTCTTGTGGGGGCTATTGGCAAAAATTCCTCTGTCAGAAAATATTTGAGTAGCCGCTTCTGAAATCTCTCTTCTTTTTTAATTTGTCACATGACAACAAAAATATTTGTTATAGAAAGAAAAATACAGTCCATCCCTATCATTTGGATTCTGTATTTGTGAATCAGCCTACGTCTTAAAACTTGTTTATAATCCCCAAATTCATTATTATATTGCACTTCTAGTCATGATAGAACATCGTGCACCATGTGGAGAAAAGCATTAAAATAAGAACTCATATTTCACCCATGAGATGGGCAACGTTTTGTAAATTCAACGAGAGACCTCAAAATAGTAGTTATTTGGTTAGTCGGTGATTTCTCTTGGAGTGGTAGAAAACAAAAAAAGTTTTATCTTCCTGTTGGACTTCTCTTCGAATATCCTGTAAATGTACAAAAGCAGCCTTTAAGGCTGCACGAGGTGGTTTATGCCTGTACTCCCAAGCACTTTGGAAGTCCAAGACCAGAGGATCTCTTGAAGACAGGAGTTGTAGAACAGCCTGGGCTGCAGAGCCATGCCCTGACTCTATGAAAAGTTTTAAAAAACATTAGCCAGGTGGGATGTTGTGCGCCTGTAGTCCTAGCTACTTGGGATGCTGAAGCAGGAGGATCCCTTGAGCCTTGGAATTCAAGGCTGCAGTGAGATATGATTACACCACTGCACTCCACAAGGAGACAGTTTCTCTAGAATAAATAAATGCACCTTTAGAGGAATGTCTGTATCTTGGATGAAACTCAATAAACAGTATAAAATGCATCTTAGTTGATTTCCAGTGTGTGTCTAATCTGATAGGATTTACGTTACATATGATTCATTTCAGTCACGGTCTTTAAGGAGTGATGATAATTTAATCAGCGGTGCAAAGGTGTGATCTACATACTGCATAAACCTAATCATCTTATTCTCAGCCTTTCTCAATACTCCCCCACTTAAAGAGGTGGGTGTGGTCTTCAGAGATTCTTATAAAAGGACATAGAAGAGAGGAGCTCAGTTTTCTCCAAAGGAGAAGGAGCGCGCTTAGAGGGAGCTGTATTTTAGTGACCTCTGAAATTCAGTACTGCAGTGAATGAGCTCCTGACCTTCAGGAGTACTTAACAGAATTATTTCTGGAAGAATCATCGTGGGAACCATTCAAAGAACCCAGCGGTGAGTGAAACTTATATTGATAAAATTATATCTTCTTTCCTTTACAAAATAATAAATTAGAGTGTTAAAAATATCTCATTATCTTAAATCTACACAATGACACCATATGTAATTCATATTCTTACTATAGATTTTATGAATTATGAGGATACTAATTGTTGTTATTTTGCATTTTCTATCATTCTTCAATATAGTTTTGAAAAAATTGAAATATCTGGTGTTTGCTGCAACCGATATGTATGCATAATGAATATATGGAGTTGATATTTATACATGTATGTACACATAGGTGTGTGTAAATATATGTGTAATGAGTGTATTAATATTATATAATTGAATTGAGAAGACGTTAATGAATGTTAATTCATTCATTCAGCATTTAGACATAACTTTAAATTAGTAAGGTAATGATGAGAGTCGCAAAATAGTGAAACTGAAAAAAATGAGAAAGCTCCCCAAAACATCCTAGTTTGGAAATCAAAACACAATTTTTTGACCAAATAAATATATAAGATATAATTTGATACGTGATGGTGGTTGCCATCTCGCTTGAGTCTTAATCTTATTAAACGATGAAAAATTCCTTAAAATGACTTAGATGACCTCTGGAGAATATTCACAATCCTAAGATTTTTCATTTCTTTCACTAAAATTCAGCAGCGTTATCAAAGAAAGGAGAGTAAAGAAAAGGACTCAAAATTGCCAAAGACCATAGTTTATGTGTTAGTCAGGGCTCTCCAGACAGACAGAATCATAGGATGTATATGTATACATGTAGAGATACATTCATGAGCCATTTCAGCCAACCACAAACCACACATGGTGGTCACATAAGATTATAATACCAGTATGTTTACTGTACCTTTTCTGTATTTAAATATGTTTACATACTAAATAATTACCACTGTGTTACAATTGCCTACAATATACAGTACAGAACATGCTGTACAGTTTTGTAGTCTAGGAGCAGTAGGCTGTTCTGTATATCATAGATGTGTAGCAGGCTATACCACCTAGGTTTGTATAAGTATATTCTATCATGTCAAAACAATAAAACCGCCTGTCTAGGTGCAGTGGCTCATGCCTGTAGTCTCAGCAATTTTGGAGGCCATGGCGGGCAGATCACTTGAGGTCAGGAGTTCAAGTCCAGCCTGGCCAACAGGGCAAAACCTCATCTCTACTGGAAAAAAAAAAAAAAAAAAAGAAAGAAAAAATTTGCCGGGTGTAGTGGCATGTTCCTGTAATCCCAGGTACTCAGGAGGCTAAGGCAGGAGACTCGCTTGACCCAGGAGGCAGAGGTTGCAGTGAGCCGATATTGCACCACTGCACTCCAGCCTGGGTGACAGAGTGAGTCTCCATCTCAAAAAGTAAATAAATAAAACCTCCATCTCAAAAAGTAAATAAATAAAACCTCCTTACACATATAGTATAATATATATACTATATACTATATATTATATTATATATAAACTATTATATATAATATAATAGTTATATATATTATATATAATATTATATATTATATTATATTATATATTATATAATATATAATACACATTTCTCAGAACATGTATCTGTCCTCAAGCTACACATGATTCTACACGAGAGGGAATTCATCAGGATAATTCGTTTGCTTGATTATGGAGTCTGAGCAGTTCCAAATATAGGCTGTCTTTAAGCTGATGCCCTGAGGATGCCAGTATCTTGACTGAGCTCAAGGCTGAAAGCCTCAGAACCAGCTTCAGGAGAAAGAAAGAGGAAATTGCCTTTTCTCTGGCCTTTTCCTTTTATCTGAGCTACCAGCTGATTGAATGGTGCCCACTCACATTGAGGGATGATGGTCCCACTCAGCTCACCAACGCACATGTCTCTCTCCTCTGGGAACACCTTCACAGACTCACCCAGAAATAATGCTGCACCAGTTCCCTAGGTGTTGGTTAATCCAGTCAGACTCATACCTAAAATTCACCATCACACCATAGAAATATAATTACACCTCTTTAAGTTTCACAAAAATCCTACTATATGTTAGTTCAGAGTTTGGGTATCCCCAGGAGAAGTTAATTTAATCCACGAGAAAATACAAAGGCCCAATATCTTTAATTATTTTTTCTCTTCTAGTCAACCTAAATTGGTTTAATTGCTGTTTTTTATTTGTTTATTTGGTTGGTTGACTGGTTTTTCTATTTTCTTTTGGTTTTGGTTTTTTATTTTACTTTAATTTTATATTATTTTAAGTCCTGAGATAAACGTGCAGGACGTGCAGGCTTGTTATACAGGTAAACAGGTGCCATGGTGGTTTGCTGCCCCACTGTTGTGTCTCTCTCTAAAAACATATCATAGGACCCTCTGGCCATCTTCTCGTATTTCTTTGGCCAAGGCAGTTTTTCCCACTCTTTCATACTCATTCAGCAGTTATATGAAAGAAGAATAGGAACAACTACAATTTATTCTAGGCCACTTAGAATCAAACCCAATTTCCAGATCCACATTCAGAAAATGGGAAATTGAAGAGATTAGTATTATGTTACAGACAGGAACTGGGAGTAGAAGGGATTGTGAGTCATCTAGTCAGTAATATCTACTATAAAGCCGGGAGACTCTCTCTGTGTGAGATTTTTATTTTTGTTACAGAAGAAATAGTTTGCTGTGCTTTAATGAACACTGTCAAGAGAAGAAACTAGAGCTATCACTTATCTCCACATGTTCGGAAGCTTTTCATCAACCCAGACCCCAAAATGACATGTTGCTCTTTCTTCCTCAGAAACATGAATTCTGGAATCTCGCAAGTCTTCCAGAAGGAAGTCACCTGCCCCATCTGCATGAACTACTTCATAGACCCGGTCACCATAGACTGTGGGCACAGCTTTTGCCGGCCCTGTTTCTACCTCAACTGGCAAGACATCCCAATTCTTACTCAGTGCTTTGAATGCATAAAGTCAACACAGCAGAGAAACCTCAAAACTAACATTCATTTGAAGAAGATGGCTTCCCTTGCCAGGAAAGCCAGTCTCTGGCTATTCCTGAGCTCTGAGGAGCAAATGTGTGGCACTCACAGGGAGACAAAGAAGATGTTCTGTGAAGTGGACAAGAGCCTGCTCTGTTCGCTGTGCTCCAGCTCTCAGGAGCACCGGGATCACAGACACTGTCCCGTTGAGTGGGCTGCTGAGGAACACCGGGTAAGTGATGCCTCTGAAGGTCTATTTCTATTAAGGACACATGAAATTCCTGTGGGTCTATTTTCTTGGAGATTGGGTAAAGCCAACTCTGAGTCCCTTTAAGCAACTCTCTTTTGGGCTTTCTTAGCCTCAAACCTCTGAGATTTGACAAAGAAGAAGGGAAATAGAAGAAATGCCATTTCCTAGGGACTTACTTGTCTCTCATTCTGGGACCCCTCCCTATGAAACGGTCTGCATGTTACTTTATTGTCTTCACTGGTGCTTCAATTTGTGGCTGTTTTACAGGAGAAGCTTTTAAAGAAAATGCAGTCTTTATGGGGAAAAGCTCGTGAAAACCAGAGAAACCTGAACGTGGAAACCACCAGAATCAGCCACTGGAAGGTTAGTCCTGAACTACGCTACCTTCTCCAGGAACTTACAGAGGGCAAATGGGTGACTCTTAAAATAGGAACTTGATATCAAACCATAGTGTTTCTGGGAGTCCATTAAAAAAAAAAAAAGAAAACATTGAGAAAAACTGGCCTCATTTCTTATGTAGAATAGTATGACTGTTAGATGGGATTTCTAACAAAACCATTGATGTTATCCAAAGCATGCTGGTTTGTTTTCATACAAACCTGTAGCTATATACCAACAGATACAAGAAACTGGGCCATCTCACAGCGTTCTATATGTGCTGGTTGGATATGCTGGGCATAAGAGTTATTTGACAGTCATGGAAAGCTCAAGTGAACCTTCTGAGCCTGGGTCAGCATTAATCTGAATGCTGGTGGACAAGTAGTATTTGGAATTGCATGGAAAATTTGAGGCAGAAAGAGTGACAGGGGAAGTCTAGGGCAACCATGAAATTAAGAATCTAAACTAGTTAATATTGAATAATCCACAACATATGATGAGAAAAATGGCGAGAAATACAGATTTGTGTCTTGAGGGATACGTGCAAACATGCCCGAAATATGGGAACTAGTATCTAAATATAAGGAGAACTCTGAGGACTTCAGGCAGAGAAATATTAAAAATGATTTTCTCTTTGTGGATGTATACTCGGAGGGTATGATAGCTAATATTAGTGTGTTGAAAAGTATTTCATAAGAACCTAGTCTATGTTGAATATTAAGTTAGAAAATCTGCTAGTGTAGAAGAAAGAAAGCACCTTTGTCCTCACAAATCGTACAATCCAAATGAGAGAGGCAAAAATGGTCAACATGCCAGTATGTGCAATACATGATGTGTTCGAGTGTGGTAGTTCTTTGTTGGAGAATAATCAAGCAGGGAAGTAGAAAAGGACAATAGGGGCCAGAAACTGGAGATTAGTGCCTGAGTTTTAAATAGTGTGGTCAGAAAAAAGACTCACTGAAAAATTCAAATTGAACAAAGTTTTGAAGAGGAAGGGGAGCACGAAAGTATGTATGGATATATATGCGGACCATGAGTGTGTATATATGTATATGTATGTGTGTGTGTGTGTGTGTGTCTGTGTGTGTGTGTGTAAAATTCTAGTTGGAGAGAACAGCATATGCAGTAATTTTGAGTTTGTGTATATTTGGAGGCCCGGGGAACCACAAAGAAGTCTATGTTTCAGATTGGGATGACTTAGAAAAAGAATGGAAGGAAATGAACTCAGGGAGGCAAAGATGGCCAAATCATAAATGCAGCCTTATTAGGATAGGTTTTGCTGGGCAAAATGCATTTAGCTGGACATGGTAGTCTAAGGTCATTTCACATATAATGAGTTTAAGCAACTTGTTGCGTATCTCAGAAACAGAAATAATTATTTCCTTTCTAGTAAGTATAGCTCTATACTCCAACTCTTAAGCATGAACTGTTCTTACTTTTCCATAAATATGGGTTGGAATAGAGAAATTCAAATTGTGTTTTTTTTATTTCCAACTGTCTTAGAACACCCATTATCTTGAATAAATTTAATGTAATTGGTCAGATACATCTATGTTGATCTTTATGCAGAAAGAAAGGAAAGGAAAAAAATTTGTGGATTCTAAGAACTGGCAAGACTGAGGTTTAAACTATTGGGTGTTCGAGAGACAAAGGGAATCAGTGAGATTTAATAGGAGATGGATAAATACATTTCTCTTTTGACTAACCCATTATCACTGCAGGATTATGTGAATGTAAGGCTAGAAGCTATTAGAGCTGAGTATCAGAAGATGCCTGCATTTCATCATGAGGAAGAAAAACAGAATTTGGAGATGCTGAAAAAGAAGGGGAGAGATATTTTTCATCAACTGCATTTAAGCAAAGCCAAAATGGCTCATAGGAGGGAGATTTTAAGAGGAACGTATGAGGAGCTGATGAAAATGTGCCATAAACCAGATGTGGAGCTACTTCAGGTACAAACTCACAATGTGGTTTCAGGTTTTTGACTATTCACATATATAAGTATTTTCCTCGTGGCTGAAATCCATCTCCCTACCTTTATTTCCATGATGTGTTTCCAAAAACACATTCGCATAACTAATGCTACTTTATTGGGAGAGTATAGCCCCGCCAAGGGATTCTACCAGCCAAAGGTCCCTCCTACTTTATCCACCAGCCACAAAACTTTGTGGAATGGTCAAGGTAACAGCCCCAATAACTGTTCCCCAACTAAGTCACTAATACATTTTGGGTTGTCAAACATGTATAAAATAGTGAGTGATTCATTTACATTTAGGTTAATTTGAGGACACGGCAAGATCAGAAGTTTTGGGAATCTAGGCTCACATTAATATTATTTTGGGATCCACTCATTTGGGTAATAGGTTCGGGGAAAGATGACTGAGTAGGTTATTCGACGTTACCATGGAGCACAGACTCTCTGGGCCTCTTCTCCCTTCGCTTCTTTAGAGAATGTCTTCAAGACTCAGGCCTTCTCAGGACATTAATTAGCGACAATATGACTGACTGGGTTTTTCATTACAGAAGAAATAGAAAATGCTTTGCAGAAGAGAAGATGGTCGGGAAATAATATCTTGAGGAACTGACTCCAAATTTCACACTGAACTTAGTGAAAGATGCATCTTGTGAACTGCACTAAATCTTTCCATTTTTTTTTTTTTTACAGGCTTTTGGAGATATATTATACAGGTGAGTGTGTACCTGGATTTTAGCGTATGTTCTTTCAGTTTCCACGAATAGGGTCTAACAAAGTCATGGCATAAATGATTAAGATATTGATTGATACTACTTTTTTTTTCACATCTACTTTCGTTCCCACACCAGAAAAGACAAGACCACTAAGTAAATAAATACATACATAAATAAACAGTGAAAGAAAATTTAAAAAGAACATGTTTATTCTTGATTTTGTTTTATTGCTTAAAAGCCTGCCTGGGTGAAAGATGAAGTTTTGTTTTGTGGATGGTGAGAAAGTCACCAGAGGAAGCAGGAGAGAAGTGGGGGAAGTATTTTAGCAGTGACAAAGTTGATGATTTGTTGTTCATACCTATATACATATCAGTTAACAGTTCTGAAAAATAGATTGAAAAAACTGTGGAGTGTTAGAACTGTAGAAGTCTCTAGGAAAGCTTGTTTCTAAAAGGCAGGTCTGGCTGCCTAGAACAAGTTTCACATTCTTTATGTTGAAAAGGAAGCAGCAGATGCAGCAGTCTCCCCAGAACCCCGCTATTTCAGACAAAGATGTCAGGGGAGTCTACCAAGAAGTGGAACTCAGTATTTCATTTCTGAATATTCTCAAGGCCATAAGGCTAAGGAACTTTACACATTTGGGGCAAAAAATAAGAAAGATCAGACTGAATTCTCACTCAGACTCTCCCACTATGCTTTAAAATTTGGAAGCTGTAAATAGGAATTAATTTCAAAAAGGGAGTAACTTTTGAATTATCAAATTTGTGGGTTCAAAGGATTCTCATGAAATGTCTTTTAAATGCAAATAGTGACTTTTATTTATTTTATGGCTGTAGATGTTGTAACTGCAGGTTTTTCCTTGCAGGAGTGAGTCTGTGCTGCTGCACATGCCCCAGCCTCTGAATCTAGAGCTCAGGGCGGGGCCCATCACTGGACTGAGGGACAGGCTCAACCAATTCCGAGGTAAGTCTCCACCCACAGGCAGCACTCCCACTATCTAAATATTATTATTGTTAGGATCACATAGGTAATATTTCACCCTTTATCAAATATTTTACTTCTTTATAGACGTAAGTGAACAATATAATCATGCAACTCTTTTGTATCTAAGTCTGTATAGTCAGATTTATAGCATTAAGTTTGAAAGATAGTGAAAAACAAATACATTATGGCCTCATATGTACTGAGTAATGTAATGGGAAAAAGGAGCAGTGTAGCAAATTTAAAAAAGGAGCAAATGGAACAATGCTCAGAATGAAGGTGAGTTATTTAATGTTAAATACAAAATTTTACATTTCTTTAGTGTGTTCATTTGAACAGCTAAGAACTGTTCTTTTGGGGAGTATAGTTTACTGGAGATTCTTGGGGTTTTTAAATTTTTAAATGGATATATATTATGTATTTCCAGGAAAATTAGTTAATGGGTAAAAATAAAAAGAAGATATCATTTTGTGAATACAAGTAAAATTACAAACAAAAAGAAGTTCAGTTTAATTGCAATATGAAAAGCTACATGTTAAGTCTAAAATCCAGCTTCAGCCCCAAGCTAGCATGGAGGGCCACAGAGAGACTGGTAAAAGATTTTGCAGAAATCTGCTTTAAATTATCACGTATGACATGTACTTACGGATTTTTATCCAGTTATCTAGAGCAGTTCTTGGGTAACTGAAAATCTTCACATTCTTTCCAAAATGATAGCACTAGTTTTTAAGAATAAGAAACATTTCTAAATAATGATCTTGGTAACAGCATAGCATTTAGGGCATATAATGTGCAAATTTTGCTTTGAAAATTGGATTGAAAGAAGTTGGTCTTACATTTGGCTCTCAGTGTGTAAGTTTTCAAAACGCTTTTTAATATCTGTGGTTAGCGTTTTGTTTGTCTTGTAGATAATATTAATCATCTCTATACTTTATTAGAAGTTACAAGCAAAAGTGTCCTTGTGACTTTACGTTTCCTGGTAAATTAACTTCGTGATAGAACAATTTTTGCAATATCTATGCACGTTTTCTTTCTTTCTTTCTATTTATTTATTTATTTACTTATTTATTTATTTTGCAGTAGATATTACTCTGCATCATAATGAAGCCAACAGTCATATCTTTCGATGTGGAGATTTGAGAAGCATTTGTATTGGATGTGACCGTCAAAATGCGCCCCATATCACTGCAACACCTACAAGTTTTCTTGCATGGGCTGCTCAGACTTTCACCTCCGGCAAATATTACTGGGAGGTCCATGTGGGGGACTCTTGGAATTGGGCTTTTGGTGTCTGTAATAAGTATTGGCAAGGGAAGAATCAGAATGGCAGTATATATGGAGAGGAGGGACTCTTTAGTCTTGGGTGTGTTAAGAACGACACTCAGTGCAGTCTCTTTACCACCTCCCCTATTACGCTGCAATATGTCCCAAGACCTACCAGCCATGTAGGATTATTCCTGGATTGTGAAGCTAGAACTGTGAGCTTTGTTGATGTTAATCAAAGCTCCCCTATATACACCATCCCTAATTGCTCCTTCTCACCTCCTCTCAGGCCTGTCTTTTGCTGTATTCACCTCTGACCTGAGACAATCAGAAATGTGTTCATCTGCTGTGGGAAACCCTTTATCCCAGAAAGCCCTCTTCCTTGTGCCTTATCAAACAGGACAAATAGGTTCTGTTCTATGTCTTGAATTGCATCCTAATGTTATTAACATTCATTTCTGTGTTACTATTAAATGCGGTAAAAACACTAAAAGTATATGTGTTGGTTCTTTATTAATTAATTTCTGAAAAATCATTATTCATGATCATGGCATAAAATATATTCTCTGTTTTCTCTTTTCTTCACTTCTGACCGCCACTGAGTGAAATAACAGATGACAGACATGTCTGGATGAAGTTAAAATCAGTGGAAGACAGTCGGGATCTTTCGCTTCATGCAAAAACTTGGAGTGAAGTCTCAATGATAACTGCGAAATGTTTTTCTTTCTCTTTATCTCACTATATCGCACTTATCCATCATGTTTCATTGTACTAATCTATCCCTTGAGTTAATGTCATTTGACCTTCCATGCTGGGCTTCATTTTGGAATTCTCGCCACATATATAAATAATCCTGCATTATTAGTGTGCTCTTCTACATTGAAATACACAAGGTGATCAGAACAATGCTGGATTCATTGAATTTTTTTATGAAAAGTAACTAAATATTGACTCCTACCTCAAAACACACACAGTCATTTCCAAATAGATTCATGTCCTGAAGGTAAGGGGAACATGATACAGTATTCTCATAAGCCTTTCTTAACCAGGACAAAAATTAACAATTAAAAAAATTAGTTGGTTTATATTAATGATGACTTCTGTGTTTCAAAAAACATGATACAAGAATTGAAATGCAAACCATTAGTGGAGAAAGATATTCACCCGAACATATATAAAATAAAATACAACACATGTGCATGATGAATACTTAAAATGTATTTTAAGCATTTTTCCAGATTCTTCCAGATTGGCATAGAATAAACTTGGATGGCAGAGTCAATGATGAGATTTGCTGTGGAAGTGGGAAACCATTTTTTGGAGGACAGTAGTAAGGCTGTGAACTTATGTACACAACCAAGTATTCAGTAGCAACTAAAATGTGTCTCCATAAGATTATTTTACAGATGCGCATCTGAAATCTGAAATTTGGGAGAACATTCTACTAGTGTTCTTTAGGGAGAAAATACAGCTGGGAGGGAAGATGAAGGAGAGAGAAACAGAATGTACTTGAGAGAAAATGCTATTTAGACTAAAATAGAATACTGCAGATACCACCACAAAGTGGTTAAGGTGTGTCTTATGGAGCAGAGATGGCAGAAAATACCACAGTAAAGAGATCTACAATTGGATTGTTAGTTCTGGATTTATTCTGTCAATGTTGTGGCTTCTAAACACATCAGTAATCTCCTTTGATCCATGTGCTAATTAACAACCCACACTCCGCCCCCTCTCCCAGATTCTTTCATTGTTTTAAACCCGATCTAATTCTAATCCAGCAGGTCAGTGTAACAAACATAATCATCTAAGAATTTTAAAAATATTTTTGATGAACTAGTGAATATACCTCATTCTCGAGAAAAATACTGTTTGAGAGGAAAAGTCGATGGTATTTAAAACCATTTAAGTGCATCCACACATGCAGAGATATACATATATATGTATATATTTATATATCTGAGTTAATTGCATCAATTAGAGTGGCTACCTGGATTAGGATTATATTGGGCTTTGCTGATGAAAGAATTCGGGATGTTGTTTGGTTACCTTGTAATACCTATATGAATATATTAACCCCGTAATTTTATTACTGGAGAAGGTCCCTTAGATATAATTAAGGATGATTCTATAGGGATGCGTATTGTGGCACTCTTTCCAATCACGAAAGAGAGAAAAATAAACATACTGTAATGTGGAAATTGTTTGGAAAACTAGAATGCATTTTACTAAACCCTGTAAAAACAAACACCATTTATACGCATCGATATATTGATACTAACAGACTTTCTTTTATCTCTTACGTGACTATAGTTCCTATTTTTCACTAGCATTTTTATTATGGACATAGACATAGTATTTTATTACGGATGGATATAGAAACAAAAACAATTCCCCCTACAGGGGGTATAAAAATTATTTATAATTATATATTATATATATTACATATTATATATTATAGGTAAATATATATTTATATTTTATATAAAACATATATTATACATAAAATATTATATTTTTATTTACATGTTATATTATATAGTTTATATTATAAATAGAATATAAATATAATAATTATTAAATATAAATATTATTTATATTCTATTTATAATATAAATAATATTTATATTATAAAATACAAATATATATTTATATTTTATATAATATATTTTATATATAATATAAGAAATTACATATATATAATATAGGGACTCGATTAGTTTCTGCTAGTGTGAAGACGAGTCATATCATATCTAGGGGCCATGATGATAGGAGCAGTCAGAGGATTTCTTGCATTGTGATGAGTGCATATAAGTTAAACGAGCCACTTATCAGTAGAATTGATAGCAAGATAACGACTAGGGTTACTTCTTATGAAATTGTTTGGGCTACAACTTGTAATGCGTCAATTAGTGCATAATTTGAATTTAATTGCTCATCCTGATCATAGAATGGAATAGACGGCTAGGCTTGATATGGTTAGTAAAAATAGGAGGCCTATATTAAAATTAATTAGACGATCTGATATAGGGAGGGGGGTTCACAATAGGAGAGCGATAGAAAGGGACAGGGTTGGAGCCGTAACATAAAGGGTAATAGATGTTGAGGGCCATAGGGGTTCTTTGCTGAAAAGTGTTATTGTGTCAGCGAATGGTTGAAGCAGTCCCTAAGGGCTTACAATGTTAGGCCCTTTGCGTAGTTGTATGTAGCCTGAGTTTTCGTTAAGTGAGTGATTTAAAATCAATACCGATAATAATAATAATTATTAAATAGTTATATTAATGATAACAATAAAATTATTAATATTAATTATTAAAAATGACTGATATTAACAACTGATACTGATCTTATTAATTAGAAAACAATAATATTGGGTACCAATAATTAATCTTAATAATAATATGAAAACTTTTTATTCGCAATTATTTCTCAATATTGATATTGGTAATTAATATTAATGTTAATAATAAATAAGTAATAATTAACAATCATATTACTCCTAATACCGCAGTGGGTGTACACCCACCTATGATATTGTTCCTAACGTCCAGGGAGGGAGAGAGCATGGTATTACTTTCAATATCGCAGCAGGTGTGCACCCACCCGGTGATATTGAGCCGAATATCCAGGGGTGGAGTATTGCTCCTAATATTCACGGAAGAAGAGAATGACAATACTCCCAGTATCGCAGGGAGTGTACACCCCTTCTGTGATATCGTTCCTAATATCCGGGAGGGGGAGAGGGTGATATTACTCCCAATATCGCAGGCTGTGCACACCCACCCTGTGATGTTGTTGCTAATAATACCCAGGAAGGGAGAGGATGCTATGACTCCCCATACAGCAGCAGCTGAACACCCACCCTGGGATATTATTCCTAATATCCGTGAAGGGTAGAGGCTGATATTACTCCCAATATCGCAGGGGATGTACATCCATTCTGTGATGCTGTTTTTAATATTCAAAGGCGGAGAAGCTGATATTACTCCCAATATCACAGAAAGTGTACAAACCCGTGTGATATTGTTCCTACTTCCGGAAGAAGAGAAGGTGATATTACTCCCCATGTCGCAGGAGGTGTACAGCCACTCTGTGATATTTTTCCTAATATGCAGGGCGGGAGAGGATAACATTATTGTTAATAGCGCAGGATGTGTACAGCCCTCCCGTGATATTGTCCTTAATATTCCAAGGCGGAGAGGATATTCCTCCCAATATCGCAGAAAGTGTACACCACCCCAGTGATATTGTTCCCACGATCCAGGAGACAAGAGGATGATATGACTTTCGGTATCACATGGGGTGGACACGCCCCCAGTGATACTGTTTTGAATTTCAACGTGGGAGAGGATGGTATTACTCCCAATATCGCAGGTGGTATAAAGACTTCTTTGATATTGTTCCTAATATTCAGGGGTGGAGAGGATGTTATCACTCCCTACATTGCAGACGGTGTACACCCATCTGTGATATTGTTCATCATTTCTAGGGGGGGATGATATTACTC
The DNA here is from genome assembly GCF_006542625.1 of Nomascus leucogenys. Lineage (NCBI taxonomy): Eukaryota > Metazoa > Chordata > Mammalia > Primates > Hylobatidae > Nomascus > Nomascus leucogenys. The sequence goes on along the minus strand of NW_022095813.1, from coordinate 11,218 downwards.
ACAATATGGTAAATACGCTGTGTGCCCACCGTGGGTCATGATATCCAGGGAGGGAGAGGAGGGTGATATTACTCCCCATATCGCGGGGGGTGTCCACCCCACCTGTCATACTGTTTCTTATATGCAAGGCGGAGGGGATGATATTACTACCAATATCAAAGAACTGTACAGCCCCCCTTGTGAGATTGTTCCTAATATCCACGTTGGGAGAGGACGATATTACTCCCAATATCACAGAGGGTGTACACCCCGCCTGTGATATTGTTTCTACTATCCAGAATAAGAGAGAATGATATTACTCCCAATAGTGCCGGGGTGTACACCCCCCCCGTGATATTGTTCCTAATATCCAGGGAGGGAGAGCATGATATTAATAACTGCCAATATCGCTATGGATGTACACCCACCCTGTGATATTGCTCCTAATATCCAGGGGGTAGAGTATGACATTACTCCCAACATAGCAGTGGGTGTACATCCACCCGGGGATATTGCTCCTGATATTCATGGAAGGAGAAAATGATACTACTTCCAATATCACAGGGAGTGTACGCCCCTTCTGTGATATTGTTCCTAATATCCGGAGGGCGAGAGGATGATATTACAGTCAATATCGCAGGCTGCGCACACCCACCCTGTGATATTGTCCCTAATATCCAGGAAAAGAGAGGATATGACTCCCCATGTAGCAGGAGGTGTAAACCCACCTTGAGATATTGTTCCTAATATCCATGGAGGGAAAGAGCCCGATATTACTCCCAATATCTCAGGGGCTGTACATCCCCCCTGTGATATTTCTCTTAATATTCAAAGGCGGAGAGGATGATATTACTCTCAGTCTCAAAGAAAGTGTACCCTCTCGAGTGATATTGTTCCTAATATCCAGAAGGGGAGAAGATGATATTACTACTCATATCGCAGAAGGTGTACACCCACTCTGTGATGTTTTTCCTAATATGCAGGTTGGGGAGAGGATAATATTATTGCCAATATCGCAGAGAGTGTACACCCGCCCTGTGACATTGCCCTTAATATTCAAAGCGGAGAGGATGCCATTACTCCCAATATTACAGAAAGCCTACACCTCCCATTAATATTGGTCCCATGATCCAGGAGAAAAGAGGATGATATTACTTTCAATATCACAGGGAGTGTACACGCCCCCAGTGATATTCTTCCTAAATTCAACGTGGGAGAGGATGATACTACACCCAATGCCGCTGTGGGTAGAAACACTCCTGTGATACTGTTGTTAATATCCAGGGGGAAGAGGATGCTAATACTGCAAATCGTGCAGAGGATGTACACTCCTCTATGATATAGTTGGTAGTCTCCAGAGGCGGAGAAGGTATTACTCACAATAACGTAAACACGCCGTGTGTCCACCGTGGATCGTAATATCCTGGGGGGGAGAGGCGGGGTGACATTACTCCCTACATCACGGGAGCCGCCCGCCCCCCTGCGATGTGGATCCTAATATCCAGGCGGGGAGAGGGGAGTGATATTACTCCACTACTAGGATTTTACCTCTACTGCCACACTTGGTTAACACCCTGGGACATTATTATCCATATTCTAGGAGGATGGCCCTACCAAAATCACAGGGGGTATACACCCTGCTATATTAATCGTAATATTGTAGGGGAATGTTCATCCTGATGTCACAGGACTGTACACACTGTGACATTATTCACAATATCCTAACGGGACATTAATAATAATGTCACAGTGTGTGTACACCTTGTGGTATTATTCGTAATATCCTAAGTGGAGGTTACTTTTATTGTCACACGGCGTGTGTTCCCTTTGATATTCGTAATGTCCTAGAGGGATTTTACTCCTTATGTCACAGGGTTTGTCCACCTTATCAAATTACTCCTATTATCTTTATAAGATGTTACTCCCTATATCACAGGGGGTGTACACTCTGTTGATATTATCATAATATTCTAGGGAAATGTTACTTTTAATGTCGCAGAGGGTGTACACCTTGTGAAATTATTCGTTATAGTTTTGTGGGATGTTACTCCTAATGTCACACGGGGCGTACACACAGTGCAATATTCTATGAAAATGTTACTCGTAAATCACAGGTCCTGTACACCCTTTAATATTCTTTGTAATATTCTAGGAAAACGTTACTATGAATGTCACAGGGCATATACACCCTGTCATAAAATTCGCAATATACTAGCGGGAGTTCACTACTAATTTCACAATGCGTGTACACCCTTTGATATTATTCGTATTATCTGAAAGAGATGTTATTACTGATGTCCCAACGCATGTACATTCTCTGACTTTATTCGCTTTATCCTCAGGGGATATTATTTCTAATGTCACACGGGGTGTACTTCCTGCGTTATTTTTCATAATATCCTAGGGGAATTTTACTTTTAATGACACAGGGGGTGTACACATTGTGATAGTCTTCGTAGTATTCTAGAAAGATATTACTCCTCAGATCACAGGGGATGTACACCCTGTGATATTATTCGTACTATCATAGGGGACGTTACTCCAAATGTCACAGAACGTGTAAACACTGCGATATTACTTGAAATGTGTCAGGGAAATGTACTCGTAATGTCAAAGGGCATGTACATCATGTGTGCACAGCCCCTGTGATGTTCTTTGAAATATTCTCGAGGGGTGTTAATCCTAATATTACATATGCTGTTAACTATGTGTGAACACCTTTGTGGTATTATTCCTAACATACTAGAAGGATGTAACTCCTAACATCACCTGGGGTATATGCCACGTGTGTACACATCCTGTGATATTATTCATAATACCTTAGGGAGATGCTCATAATTTTACAATTATTTACGTAATATTTTAGCGGGATGATACCCCTAAAGTCCCAGCAGGTGTAAACACAGCGATATTATTCAGAATATTCCAGGGGGATGTTACTCCTAATGTCACAGGTGTGTATACCCTGTGATATTATTCACACTATACTAGTGGGATATTACTACTAATGTGACCTTCTGTGTGTACACCTTCTGAATATTATTCGTAATATCCTGGGAGGATGTTACTCCTAACATCACAAGGGTGTACACCCTGTGTTATTATTAGTAATTCCTGGGGGATTTTACTTTTAAAATCACATGAGGTGTCAACCCTATGATCTCATTCGTAATATACAAGGAAGATGTTACTCCTAATGTCACATGGGGTCTACACCGTGGGATATTATTTGGAGTACCCTAAAGGGGTGTTGTCTTAATGTCATAGGGTGTGTACACCTATTGATACTATTTGTAACATCCTAAGGAGATATTACTTTAAAAATCACAGTGGGTATACACACATGATGTACAACCTGTGATGTTATTCACAATATCCCAGGGAGGTATAACTTTTAATATCACAGCAGGTGTTCTCTATGTGTGTACACCCTGTGATACTATTCATAATATTTTAGGAAAAATGACTCTTAATGTCACAGTGGGTGTACACACTGTGATATTATTCGTCATATCCTAGAAGTATATTACTCCTTTTGGCACAGGGGTTTAACATCCTGTGACATTATTCGTGGTGATCCAGGGGAATGATTTTCCTAAAGTCACAGGGTGTGTACACCCTGTGATATTATTCGTAATATTCTAGGGGGATGTTACTCCTAATGTCGCAAATGTGTACACCCTGCGATATTATTCACAATATACTAGCTGGATATTGTTACTAATGTCACAATCCATGTAAACCTTGTGATATTATTTGTAATATCCTAAGGGGATGTTACTCCTATTGTCACGGGGGGGTGTGCTAGTATCCCAGGGGGATGTTACTCCTACCATACAAATTGTGTGCACTTTGTTATATTATTCATCATATCCTAGAGTGATGTTACTCCTCATGTCAAGGGGGTGTACGTCCTGTGATGTTATCCTTCACATTCTAGGAAGAGGTTAACTCCTAATATCACAGAGGGTGTACAATCTGTGAAGTTATGCGTAATAGTTTCGGGGGATGTTACTCCTAATGTCACACGAGGTGTACGAGCAGTGATATTATTTGAAAGGTTTTTTGGATATGTCACTCCTAATATCACAGGGGCTGTACACTCTGTCATATTATTTGTAATATCCTAAAGAAATGTTACCACTGATGTCACAGGTGGTGTATACCGTGTGGTATTATTCCTAATATTGTGGGATGATGTTACTCTTAATGTCACAGAAGGTGTTCACACTCTGATAATATTCATAATATCCTAAAAGGATGTCACTACTGATGTCATCATGCATGTACACAATCTGATATTATTTCTTATATCCTCGGGTGATGTTACTTCTTATGTCACAAGGGTTGTACTCCCTGTGATATTATTCATAATATCCTAGGTGGATGTTACTTCTAATGTCACAGGGAGTGTACCTTTTGCGATATTATTTGTAATATTTTAGAAAGATGGTACTCCCAATGTCACAGAGGATGTACACCCTGTGAAGTTATTCCTAATAGTTTTGTATTCCTAATGTCACCCGTGGTGTACACACGGTGATATTATTTGTAATATTTTATGGAAATGTTACTCCTAATATCACGGGGCTGTACGTCTTGTAATATTATTCATAATATCCTAAAGAAATGTTACCTCTAATGTCACAAGGAATGTACACCGTGTGATATTGTTCCCAATATTGTAGGGGGATGTTACTCCTAATATCACAGGGGGTGTTCACAATGTGATAATTTTCATAATATCCTAAATGGATGCTACTGCTAATGTCACAATACGTGTACATCCTCTGTATTTGTTCATTATATCCTTGGGGGAGGTTACTCCTACTGTCACACGGGGTATACTTCCTGTGATATTATTCATAATATCCTAGGTGGATGTTACTCCTAATGCCACAGGGGCTGTACATTTTGTGATATTATTTGCATTATCCAAGAAAGAGGTTACTCCTCAGGTCACAAGGGATGTACACCCTGTGATACTATTCGTACTATCCAGGGGACATTACTCCAAATGTCACAGAAGGTGTACACTCTCTGATATTACTCGTAATGTGTCAGGGAAATGTACTCCTAATGTCACAGGGCATGTACATTATGTGTGCACACCCCCGTGATGTTATTTGTAATATTTTCGAGGCATGTTAATCCTAATATTACATACGCTGTTCTCCATGTGTGAACACCTTTGTGGTATTATTCCTAACATACTAGAAGGATGTAACTCCTAACATCACATGGGGTATAAGCCATGTGTGTACACATTCTGTGATATTATTCATAATATCTTTGGGAGATGCTGCTCCTAATTTTACAAGCTATGTACATTATGGGTGTACACTCCCTCTGATATTATTTGTAATACTCTAGGGGAATGTTGCTGCTGATATCACAGGGGGAGTACACCATGTGTATTACATGTATATTACATTTTTACATGACTTTCCAGGAGTCAATCAGTTTTGTCAATCAATTCACTATTCTTGTTGCCCAAAAGGGTAGAGATAATCACAGATCACAGATCTGTCTAGCATTAGCTAATGACGTTTTATTACAGAGATGGATGCATGTGTGTGCCTGCGCATGTGTGTGTGTGTGATTCAATCATAAATCGAAGGTTTAAGCGTTGTGTGGGTGGAAGATAATTCATTCTGACTCCTGGCTTCAGAGTCCCATGTTTATTGGGAGAAAAGAGAGTCACGCTGGGAAGAATAGTAGCCCTGTGCCCTCCAGAACTGCAGCATGCTTGGGAATTGTGAGGCTTCCTGCTTTCCAGGAGATTTTGGAACTAGGAGGATGTCACCAGTGACTAGCACAGTACCACCTTCCTTACATCTGCCTGTCATCCCTCCTCAGGGCATCCAACTGTGGCCCTCTCCTTAACTCCTTCCTCTGCATCTCTTCTCACAACCCTGGGATCTGAGCACTCTCTTTACCTGTGCACAGTATCTACTTAGGGAAGCCCCAGCACCTGCTGCAGTCAGGGCTGCAGCCCTGAGCTGAGTCTAGTAGAAATTTTGTGAACTAAACATAGAGCAAGAAATGTAAATTAGTGCACCCACTATGGAAAACAGTCTGGAGATCTCTCAAAGAACTGAACACGGAGCTACCTTTTGATACAATTATCTCATTATTGAGTATATACTCAAAAGAAAATACATCATTCTACCAAAAAGACACATACTCTCCTATGTTCATGGCTGCACTATTTAAAATAGCACAGACCTAATCAACCCAGGAGTCCCTCAATGGTAGACTGTATAAATAAAATATAGTACATATACACCATGGAATACTATACAGCAGTAAAAAGAATGAAATCACGTCCTTTACAACAATGTGGATGGAGCTGGAGGCCTTAATCATAAGCAAATTCATGCAGGATAGAAAGCCAAATGCTGTATATTCTCGCTTACATGGGGGAGCTAACTATTGAACACACATAGACATCAATATGGGAAAAATAGACTCTGTGGACTACTTGAGGGTGGCGGGAGAAGGATGGGTTAAAAAAATACCGACTGGGGGTGGTCTCTGCAGCCTGCCTTGCCTGTCTCTGTCTGGGATGGCTCCTCCTCCTGCTCCTCTCCTGCTCCTGTTGGGCCTTGTGACCCCCTGGTTACCTGTAGGCAGGCCTCCATTCAGAGTAGCATTGCCACAGGGATGGGTCCTGTCACTCCGCCCCCCACCCCCAACCCAGTTAACCTCCCCTGAGCCCTGGTTCCCTGTTGAGGTCACTCAGTGCAAGGAGACCTGGGACCTCACGGCCCGCTCGCCCTACCAGCGCTTCTGCCCTGGCGTGGGAGGCAGCACACCCTCCTCTGCCCCATGCCGGCCTGAAGGGGCCCCTTCAGATCACAGCCGCCACCATGGCCACTGCCTCACACCTGAGGGCATGACACAGGGGTGGCTTTCCCAGCTGGCTGCCACAGGGGAGCTCTAGATGCTTAGCCCGCCCCGTGGAGAGACCTAAAATCAAGGCATGACTTAACAGCTTATTTTGTAAGAGAAAAGCTCAAGCCAAAGGCAGATTGTTAGTTTAGACTTTATTGCAAGCAGAACTGCTATGATGTGCTTTTAGCACTGAAGTGAGTTCCAGGCTAAGAACAGACAGCGGCTTCTCTGCTTTCCCTCCCAAGCACAAGTGTATTCACCTTGCAGACTTGAATCACTGAAGATGTAAGCCAGCTGTTACTCTCATCTTGGGAGACACCCTGTGGAGAGCATGAAGACTGTCCCTGATCAAGTGAGGAGTGCCTCTGCCTGTCCGCCCTGTCTGGGAAGTGAGGAGCGCCTCTGCCCAGCCGCCCCATCTGGGAAGTGAGGAGCGCCTCTGCCCGGCCTCCCATCGTCTGGGATTTGAGGAGCCCCTCTGCCCGGCCGCCACACCATCTAGGAAGTGAGGAGCGTCTCTGCCCGGCCGCCCCATCTGGGACGAAGTGAGGGGCGCCTCTGCGCTGCCGCCCCGTCTGGGAAGTGAGGAGCGCCTCTGCGCGGCCGCCCCTTCTGGGATGTGAGGAGAGCCTCAGTGCAGCGACCCCGTCTGGGAAGTTAGGAGCGCCTCTGCCCGGCTGCCCTGTCTGGGAATTGAGGAGCGCCTCTGCCCGCCCTATCTGTGAAGTGAGGAGCGCCTCTGCGCAGCTGCCCCGTCTGGGAGTGAGGAGCGCCTCTGCCCAGCTGCCCCTTCTGGGATGTGAGGGGCGCCTCTGCCCGGCCACCCTGTCTGGGAAGTGAGGAGCACCTCTGCCCGGCCACCCATCGTCTGGGATGTGAGGAGAGCCTCTGCCCAGCCGCCCCGTACGGGAAGTGAGGAGCCCCTCTGCCTGGCCGCCACCCTGTCTAGGAAGTGAGGAGCATCTCTGCGCGGCCGCCCCGTCTGGGAATTGAGGAGCACCTCTGCCTGGCCTCCCTGTCTGGGATGTGGGGAGTGCCTCTGCCCGGCCGCCCCGTCTGGGAGGTCTACCACAGAGGCCAGAAGCAATGTGGGGGCTGGATGTGGTGGCTCACGCCTGTAGTCCCAGTACTCTGGAAGGCTGAGGCGGGTTGATCGCTTGAGACTAGGAGCTTGAGACCCGCCTGGCCAACATGGCGAAACATATGAAAAATACAACTGTCAAACCAACCAATGAACCAAGGGACAACAAAACAGGTCTACCCTGGAGTTATACTCTAATTTTTTCTATTTTCCTCCCTTTCTGATCCTTTATCCCACTTTCTTTTTCTTCCTCTTCCTTCTCCTTCTTCTTTATCAAATAGAGGATTGAGTTATTATCATTGATCCATACAAAGTCCCTCTCTCATTTATTTTCTTTAATTCCCACCCCCCATTTCTATTCCCCGTCTTCCCATGTGCAACCTTCCTAATAAGTTTGATATGCATCTTTTTCTTTGTATGTACGTTTAGAAAATGTTTATTGTATTGTGTGCAAAAAATAAAATAAAATAAAATAAAAGACTGTCCCTGATCAAAGTCTTTAGTAAGCAGGAAGGAGTCAAGGTTAAATAATGTGTTTGCTTACCCTGGACTACAGTATTTTGGAAAATAAACCAAGGCTTGGGTTTTGCTCTGGAAGCCTGTCCTGCCTGCTTCTGTAATCTGGCGCTCTGCATCCAGATCTTGGCCCTTTATGGACACCACCGTCTGTTACTCTTACGATTCTCTGCTCTTTTGGGAGTTCAGACGTGGCACTTTATTTCACTTCTGAGCTACCCTCTGCCATCCAGAAACGTAGTGGACCTGTAGAACTATATTGTTCTGCTAAACCTGTGACCACTCACATCTCAAGGTCACATAATGGAAAAAATAGAATAGAAACATGGAATATATCAAGATTCATCAGGGGACTTTGACAATTTTTTTCTCTTAACTCCTCCCTTTTGGGTTACTGCCAATGCATTTTCAACAATAGGTCAATGTTGTTGTAAGTGGCCGTGGAGCAGTATCCACAGCAGTTCTTGGTGATTTTGATTCATTCACAAAGCATTTTATCACAGCAAAATAATAAAGGTGCTGGTTTCATTGGATGCAGGGTACCAGAGAGTAACCCCAAAGCTGGGGTGTGCGCTAAAATCCAGGGGAAGAGGCTGAAGCATTCCACAAAGAATTACTTAAACCCTCCACAAGAACATCTTTAGATTTTGAATGTATCCTTGGAGGACAAGGGATCATACAAATGTGCAGCTTATAATCTGGCCACACATGAATTAAAAGTTGAACCCACTGGCCAAAAGCTTCTTGTGAGTCACCTTTCTTCAGATGATTTTGGCATTCTTCCCCTGCTCGTTCACAGGTATTGGCTGTTCATTCACATAGCCCTGTACCTTTGGAGTGTGTGTTTAGTGGGGTCCTGGCTCCTCAAGTGTGTTGGCTAAAGAACAGGCAGGATATTGCCCCGGGAAGCAACTAGAGAAGGTTGTATTCTCATCTTGCCATAGATAGCATTGACCCAGTGGACTCTGGAAACGATTCCTGCATGGTGGGAAACAACTCTGGAGATGTAAAATATGTGGCATCCATGGTTAATGTACTTGAACACGCTCCTAATCTAAGGGACTACAGGATCAGATAGTGTCTCTATTTTCCACAGAACACTTTATCACTGATGTTTGTAGGAACCCAACTGCCAACCATAACTGGTTTCATAATGCGGAGCCTAATTATCCTTCCTCAAGACATTGAACTGCAGGAAATTGACTGAAATTCAGTGGGGTTATTATGCAAGATACTAGGCTACATCAGTGTTTAGCAGATAATGAGATTGGATTTATGCAGTCTACTGGAAGACTTGAAATAAAAGAAGGCAATGGATTCAAGCAAGTTATAATTTTGTCACCAGCAAGCACAAAAGTGGTAGATGGAGACGTTGTTACTCTGTCCTTCAATGCCACCAGGCAGTTGGGTCCGGTAATTTGTTGGTATGACAGCCATGGATTGATAACCAGCCATCTCTCTTAAGTCCTTAGATCTAAATCCCAAAAGTCACACTTACCAAGACCTGGAATCTTGGACCTAGAGCCTGTCTACTTCATCATGTCCTAAGCTGGCTTGAGCCCTCTCCATACTCAGGCTGTGATGCAGGAGCATGTGGAGAAATACATCTGTGAAGCTACAGATGAACATGGTACCATGCAGGCAGAACCACCTCTCATGGTTGTTCTGTTTGAAACAAACAAAAGGAGAAATAGTGGCACTCTTTGTTACTACTCAGAATAATTAAAAAAAATAAGAGATGGTTCAGAAACTGGATTATTCAGCTCATTTCCAGAGAAAGTACATCCCAGTGCAGTGGAATCACCATCAGAGAAAAATGCTAGTGGTATCTCTGTTCCTGAGGTTCCCACCAAATTGAAACCCTACAGACCCCCATACCAGATACATACAACGTGGTGTGGAGGGCAGGCAAGGAAAGTGGACTGCCCATCAATGCCTATTTTGTGAAGTATCAAAATCTGGACTATGAAGTTGATGTGATGGGAAGTTGGCACAGGGTTTGAATCCCAGGAAGTGAAAGTGAGCTTCACTTAGCTGAAATGGTGCCATCTGGTCTTTATGAACTCTTGATGGTAGCAAGAAGAGATGCAAGTGAAAACCCACCTGCCATGCTTACCTTCTGAACCAGCAAAGGAAAAACAGCATCATCAAAAAGCACCCAGACATCCTCTCAACCCGTAGGCACCCCCAAGTATCCTGTCGTTTCAGAAGCTACAGACAACAATTTTGGAGTGGTGCTTACAGATTCATCTAGGCACAGTGGCGCTCCAGAGGCACCAGATCACCTTATTATCTCCACTGCATCAGAGAGGTTGGTCTATGTCACTTGATTTCCTTGGGCAACTGGGAATTCTTCGATCGCTGCCTTCAAGGTCAAATATAAATGGATGAGGACCAGTGACTGCCTGGTGGCAGCTGAACATATCCTTCCTTCCAAAATTTCTGTGCAAGTTTGTAGTATAGAACCAGGTTCAACATACAAATTTTGGGTCAGTGCTATCAACCATTATGAAGAGAGTTTTCAGAGATCAGCGTCTCATCCTTATCCAGTGACTGGGTTCCCCAGACTTTTTTCCAACTGTGCAATAACGGACCTCACATTGTATACACAGAGGCTGTCAGCGTTACTCAGATTGTGCTAAAGTGGACATACATTCCATGAAGTAACAATAACACTTCCATTCTTTTATATCTATGACTGACCCACAGATAATGACAATGTTTATAAGAGGGATGTTACAGAAG
>NW_022095812.1:0-13693 GCF_006542625.1 Nomascus leucogenys | reverse complement strand
TCTTACTTCTAAAACTCTTTTGTGAAGCTGGTACCATGGTGCTAGCCAAATTCCCAAGAATAACAGTGCCTCCTTCTTTGAGATTCCCAGCAGGATCTCTTTTCTTGCATTAATTTAGATAAACCAATTATTACCCTTGGTTTACACCAATAGGAACAGGTAATGTGAGAGTTCTGCCCTACTGTCTGTCTGACAATAACTAGGAGACTGTTCCACTCTGGGCACCACACTTTTAGTGAGACATAGGCCACCCAGAGCTCAACCAGAGGAGAATGGCTAGAATGTTGCAGGTAATCCATTTTGTTGTGGATCAGTAAATAGAACTGGGGATATTTAGACTAATTTCTTTAATCTTAGTCTTTGTTTTATGAATCATTGTGATTGCTACCAGACTTTATTCTGTCAGCAAAATGTTTTTAGGGATGACTATTCTCTTCCTTGCTATTTCTAATTTATGTATTATTTCATGATATGTATTTAACTATGTGGCTTCTCAACTTTTGTCCGGAAAATTACAAATTCTTTTCAGTTTTTTTCCATTTTATCTTATCCTCTTTGAGCTCTTTGTTTTGTGAGTTAAATTCTATTAATTTACTCTACAGCATAAAATAATTGTGAAGAATTTCTTCCAATTCTTTGTGGCATTATCACCAAGGCTGACTTGTCCATTGAACACAGTAGGCCCAGTGTCTAAGACCCACAGTACTTTCAGAGGCCCCAGGAAAGTGTTTTAATTTTATTTCTTTTAAAGGCAACAAAGATAATAATATTAATCTATAATATTAAGTTCATATTGGATTATATTAAATAACGAAAATGAGGTCATAAGATATTGTGTTTATGGAAGAAGAGCTCACATAGACACCTAGAAGCCACAAAAGTCATAGCATGACCCTGATTATATCCATAACAATATTAACATGAATTCCTTTGTATCATTTATACCTTGCTCATAATTGAATTTTTCCCAACTCTATGAACATTATTGTTTTATAGTTGGCTTGTGAGCCAGGATCCAAATAAAGGGTAACACATGAATCTGATTGTCATGACGCTTGAGTCACTCATCTAAACTGGCCCTCTGCACTCTTAGCCTGACGCCACAACCTGTTGCAGATATTAGGCTAATTGTCCTAAGCAGGTGCTTCTCAGAGTCAGGATCTCTCAAAATGAGGTATGCATTTATTTCTCATACCTCTAGATACTGAAAAGCTCATCATGTAACTTCTTACCAGATGGCATCATACTGAAACCGTCATCTGCCTCAGTGATTCTCATTCTTTTTTTTCGGACGGAGTCTCGCTCTGTCACCCAGGCTGGAGTGCAGTGGCGCGATCTCGGCTCACTGCAAGCTCCGCCCCGGGGTCACGCCATTCTCCTGCTCAGCCTCTCCGAGTAGCTGGGACTACAGGCGCCCGCCACCACGCCGGCTAATTTTTTGTATTTTTAGTAGAGACAGAGTTTCACCGTGGTCTCGATCTCCTGACCTCGTGATCCGCCTGCCTCGGCCTCCCAAAGTGCTGGGATTACAAGCGTGAGCACCATGCCCGGCCAGTGATCTCATTCTTAACAAAGATTATTTCCTTTGGTACTAACAAAATCCTAATGGCATATTTCCCAGGCTGCAGTGTCCTCTGGGAATAGCCAGCCTGAGATTTATTTGGAGGTTCACAGACCCAAGTTCCTACAGAGTTCTGAGTCGGTCCTTGGCAGCACATCACCACACTGTATCCAGTGAAGCTTTCCTGAATGTCAGCCAAATGGGACAAAGAGAATGAATGAGAAAGGACACAAGAAAGATTTTAGGCACATCAATATCCAAAAGGATGACCACACAAAATGTATTCAGTCAAAGACAGAAAATGCCATTAGGCAGGAGGAGGATTAAGAAAGAATAAACTCAAAAAGCAAAATGGGGAGCACGGTAAGATGGGAGTGAGCAACACTATCCAACCCTGCAGGAAGAGCGAGTAAGAGAAGGGTTCAGACATCGCGCAGCAGGACGAGTCACAGACAAAACTCCTCGGACACCGGATTAAATAAGGAAGAGGTTTTTTTTTATTCGGCCGGGAGCGTCGGCACACTCGTGTCTTAAGAGCTGAGCTCCCCGAAAAGAAATTCCTAGCCCTTTTAAGGGCTTACAACTCTAAGGGGTCTACATGAAAAAGTCATAACAGATCAAGTAAGCGTGAGGAACGTGACTGGGGGCTACATACATCAGCAAACAGAACAAAAAGTTTTACAGTGCTTTCTCATACAATGTCTGGAATTTACAGATAACACCAGTAGTTTTGGTCAGGGGTTAATATTATTATTATTTCAACCACCAGGGCCAGGTGGTGGTGCCAAGGTCGTCTAGCTATTTATCTTTACTTCTGTTTCTTTCCAACTTTTTGCTTTCTCCCTTTTCTCCTGTCTTATAAACTAGGGAAAAGGGGAGGTTGGGGAGAAACTGGGAAGGACAACAGGAGAAGTGGTGGTCTCATACCATAATATAACTTGCCCAGAATCACATAACTTGCCCAGAATCACAATGGTTAGAAAATGGCAGAGTTGGGATTTGCACTTTTGGGCTCCAAAAGTGCAATCTTTTTTTTTTTTTGGTGAGGTGGGGGAGGGTCTCACTCTTGCCCAGGCTGGAGTGCAGTGGTGATCATGGCTCAGCACAGCCTTAACCTCCCTTTGCTCAGGTTATCCTCCCATCTCAGCCTCCAGAGTAGCTGGGACTACAGGCATGTGCGACCATGCCCAGATAATTTTCTTTGCATTTTTTTGTAGAGATACGGTTTTACTATGTTGCCAAGTCTGACCTTGAACTCTGGGCACAAGTGATCCTCCTGCTTCTGCCCCCCAAAGTGCTGGGATGACAGGTGTGAGTGATGGTGTCCAGCCCAGAGTCCAGGGTCTTAACTACAGTGTTCTACTTGCCCCAAACTAGCTCAGTTGCCTCTGGGTCTCAGTAATTCAAATTTTAAAATTATTATTTATATACTCACAGTCTGTGAAATTTATACAACACACAATTATGTGAACATAATTGTGCCAGTTCCCCTTGCAGGGCCAGGGAAGGGACCCGGCCAGTGACGGCCCAGCTGCTAAGGCTACACAGCTCCACAGCAAACCCTCCCCTGCCCCGGGGAGGCCATCAAACCTTACAAAGAATGAAGAGTAGATTTATTAATAATAGGATACATGATGGATTAGAAAATTATTGACCAGATAATGCAAATTTAGAGCAATATATAAAATTGTGGCTCCTAGGGATAAGTAGGCCTTATCTTGACTGGACTTTCCCCGTGTTTCTCATGCTTATTCTTTTATTATTTTATTCTACTTTGCCCACAGTGCTCTGTGCTTTGGGGTCATTCTGACTCCCTCTTACCGGCTCCCAAAGGAAGCCTCCTTCATGGCACCTTTTGTTGTCCTTGAAGAAAGTTTTTTGGTACAGAAAGGCTAACCAGAGGTTACTCTGCCTTATAGAGTTAGTATGCTGCTCATGAAACTCACAAATTCAAACACACAGTTTTTACCTCAGCATTTAATTTCAGCCTACAAATTTTAAAATCATATATATGTATATGTATAATACACATATATTTTAAATCTTTTATCTTTTACATTTTTAGCAATCATTTTAAGGACAACTTTATTTCTTAATAATTTCTTAAGAATTAAATTCCCTTATGCCTTTAAAATTGTATTTATAAATGTAATAGTTTTTATTTTTCTTTAAGTATTCCCATCATTTGATTTATTAAAAATCTTCCTGAATATTTAAATAATTCTTATGAATCTAATACATGAAATCTAGAAATATGATGCATTTTAAGTTCTTTCAGGCCTTCTAACACTGTTTATATATTTAGGACATTTTAACTGAAAATCATAAATCTTAGCAATGATATATTTTAAATTAGAATAAAAAAGGTGAATTTTTACTCCATTAGGGCCAATTTCTTTTTTTTTTTGGAAGGAATAAGTAACAGTTTTATAAATGAAAGATGAATATGAGATTTGTTCAAAATAATTATCTTTCTAGCCAGTCTTTTTGTTTTAACCCTTCTTGAAAATTCTGGCTAGTAGATGTGACAAAAGTACATATGCGTCTTTATGGCTTAAAACAAGCATACTTGGCCGGGCGCAGTGGCTCATGCCTGTAATCCCAGAACTTTGGGAGGCCAAGGCGGGTGGATCATGAGATCAGGAGATCGACAGTTAGACAAAACCCACCTGGAAGGCCCTGCAGGACAATCACTGTGCTGACCTCTTCTCCTGCCCCCATGTCCTGGCACACCATGGTCTGGCCACACCAGCCTTTTGTTTTGTAAACAAATTGAGCTCATGCTGGTCCTGAGGCCTTTGCACTTGCTGTTCCCTCTGCCACAACACTGTTCCCACATCTTCTCCCTGCTGGCTCCTTCCCATGCCAATGTAACCTCCCAGAGAGGGTTCCCTATCCCTGCCTGGGCTGCCACAATGACACCCATCACTCCTCAACCCACGGCATTGTCTTTTTTTACCCCCTTCAAAGCACTTAATAGTATCTGAATTTTTTTTTTTTTTTTTTTTGTAGAGTTGGGGTTTCAGTATGTTGGCCAGGCTGGTCTTGAACTCTCCTGGCCTCAAGTGATCCACCCATCTCGGCCTCCCAAAGTGCTGGGATTACAGGCGTGAGCCACTGCGCCTGGCAAATTTTTTGTATTTTTTTGTAGAGATGAGGTTTCGCCATCCTACCGGGGCTGGTCTCAAACTCCTGAGCTGGAGCGATCCTCCCACCTCAGCCTCTCTATGCGTTGGGATTACAAGTGTTGGGAACCACCACGTCTGGCCCTGCTGAACTGCTTTATGAGGGAAGGAAGTGAAGCTCAGATGGGTCTGAAGGGCAAGGCCTGAGGTCACACAGCTGGGGAGATGAGCGGCCAGGGATTGAACCCAGAAGTCACCAACCCGAGCCTGCCAGCTTAACTCCATGCTTCACCTCACAACCCTCATATCTCTTGTGTCACGTATGTCCTCAGTTTCTCTCAGCCCCGAGAGCCAGGACTTTAATTACCATCATTCCATTTTTGCCATAAGGACCCTGAAACTCATCAGGTCCAAGGTTGTGTTCCAGGAAGGCACTAGACCCTGCCCTGAGGTCAGCTGAGCTGAAGCCTGGTGCTCCCGTCCCCTGGCCATAAAGCACCGAGACTCTCTCAATTCAGCGCTGCAGGGACTAAGGTGGTTTTCCACGTTGTTTCTTTAGGGGGCTCCATCCAGCTCCACCCTCATGCCCTGATGAGCCGCCTTCCCCGAGTGGCTGGTGGCAACCTCAAAGAGGCCAATGTGGCCCTTCAAGGCGCCAGACACCCCGAGCGGGAGGAACCCTGGGGCTGCCCCTACCGTTCTCCTCTGGGTCCTGCTCCTGCTCTGTGCTGGCATAGGTACGCAGGAACTCAGCGAAGGCGCCGTCTTGGGCCAGCAGCTCCTGGTAGGAGCCCATCTCAGAGATCTTGCCGCCACTCATGACAATGATGACATCCACCTGTGGCAAGTAGCTCATGCTGTGCATGACCAAGATCCGCGTCTGTGGGCAAAGGGGACACTCGGCCACGTCAGTGCACATGTGTGAGACTGCCTAGCTTGGCAGAGGAATGAGCCGACGAACAACTGGTGGGCAGAACTCAGGTCTGAAGGTGGGACATGCACCTGCGATAACAGCATTCAGGAGCAGCTGAACCTGTGCACACGGTCCTTTAACATGCATTGCAAAGGGCCTGCCACACGTCAGGTGCTGAGCTAAAAGCTGGGGAAGGGGAAGGAAACAAAGACCCCTGCCCCAGATTCCAGGGCCACAGGAGAAACGAACACTAGTAGAATAGTGCTTGGGAATTCGAATCCACATCTGACAAAAGCCCTGTGGCTCTCTCCACACCATCACGTGTGTCCACGTCCCGGCTTACCCATTCAGCGTGGGAGGGTCGCCCCTGGCCCAGGTGAATGTGGCATTCCTCACGGTGATGCTGTTCGTGCCCCCGCCTACAAAGCAGAGACAACATGTCAGGCACAGGCTGAGCTGTGGGACTCCACATGAACAGAACGCTCTCTTTCTCTGCTTGAGTGGTTCAACCCAGACGCTTAACACAAATGGCACTAGGCATTATTATCTGGTGACATCAGCCACAGGTTCTGAAAGAGGAAACTCAACCTGCAGTTTTGGAGGCAGCCCCAGACCCAGAAAGCAGAAGGAAACTACAAGAAGCTTTGTCCTTGTAAGATGGGGTTGCACCATCTGGATGATCATCTGGGGAGATGACTGCACAGGCGGGGGCCCCACGAGAATTACTCAGTGCTCTCGACGCCCTGGCCATTATCAGGTAGGTTTGGGGCAGGTCCAGCTGGGAGGGCCGAGCAGTGGCCAAGGTCAGTGGGAAACAGATGGCGTCCACATGCAAACCTCTCTCCACTGGGGTGGCCTGCATCAGACCGCTGGGCCCTCCTTGAGGTTCAAAGGGAGGTCGTTCACCCTTCTCCCCATGTCCTCTATCTGTCTTCCCCCCCCGCCACACCACCCTACACACATCACATCACAGCAGGTGGATCTTTCTAAAACACCCATCATGATAAACTCAAAAAAAAGAGGATACGGAACAGGAAGTGTGGTATGAGGGCAAGGGGGAGGTGAGAGTGTTGGAGACAAAGCCACGTTAACTGGCTCTGTGTTTCTGTCTTCTTCTGAGACAGGATCTGGCTTCTGCACCCAGGCTGGAGTGCAGTGGTGCGATCTCGGCTCACTGCAACCTCCATCTCCCAGGTGCAGGCGATTCTCCCACTTCAGCCTCCTGAGCAATTGGGACTACAGGATGTGCACCACCACACCCAGCTAATTTTTTTGTATTTTTTGCAGAGATGGGGTCTTGACATGTTGCTCAGGCTGGTCTCGAACTCTTGGCCTCAAGTGATCTGCTTGCCTCGGCCTTCCAAAGTGCCGGGATTACAGGCATGAGACACCGCGCCCGGCCAGCTCCACACTTCTAAGGCTCCTAGCACCTCTGTCTTCTTTTACTCTTCTTCCTGTTATTTTCCTTTTACTTCACATCTCTCACTTAAAACAAAAGCAGGCCAGTCGCAGGGGCTCATGCCTGTAATCCCAACACTTTGGGAGACCGAGGCGGGCAGATCACCTGATGTCAGGAGTTCGAGACCAGCCTGGCCAACATGGTGAAACCCCATCTCTACTAAAAATACAAAAATTAGCCAGGTGTGGTGGTGCATGCCTGTAGTCCCAGCTACTCAGGAGTCTGAGACAGGAGAATCGCTTGAAACCAAGGCAGAGGCTGCAGAGAGCCAAGATCGTGCCACTGCACTCCAGCTTGAGAAACAGAGTGAGACTCTGTCTCCAAAAAAAAAAAAAAGAAAAAGAAAAAGAAAAAGATAAAACAGAAAAGCAACTCTCTGAATTACGAGCCACCTTAAGACCATCTGGAGATAATACAGTAGCATTTTTTGTTTAAGTTGTCAAATGAAGAAATAACTTCCTCCATACATCAAAAAAACAAAAAACCTACAGAGAGAGGAAGGTGCTGGTTAACCTAGATTAACTTTCTCCCTCAGCTCTTCTAAAAGAGTGGATGTGGAATGAGGAAACTGGGAGTTGCTATTTAAGAGATTTAAGAAAAGCCACTGGAGAGAGAGAGGTTGCAGAGAACGGTTAGCTTGGGAGCGGGGAGCAGCCAAGGGGATCCCCACTGGCTAGAGCGTGCTAAACATTCCAGAAAGTCCAACCACCTAGGAGGCCACTATTAGGGCAGGAAGGAGGGGCTGCGGTGCGGGCAGCACCCAGGGGCCTAGGGGTTTCCTGATGCTTGCATTGAGCTGTGAACAACTTCAGTAGCAAGAAACCACCCCCCGCCCACCGCCGGCCACCTCAAATTTCAGCCTGTGTTTAGCAGAGAAATTTGACCCCAGAGTAGATGGAATCATTCCCTTATGATGTGAGGGGATGTGGGACACTGGGACAGCAGAAACCAGATGACCACAGCCCAGGGGTGTTGGGAGGCAGCATCCACTTGGGCCACGGTTCTCAACTGGAGGCAACTGTGCCCCTCAAGGCACATCTGGCGATGTCTGGAGCCACTTTTGGTAGTCAAAATTGGGGTGGGTACTACTGTATCTAATGGGTAGAGTCCAGAGTTGCTGCTCAACATCCCACAGTCCCCAAGCACAAAGAACAATGTGTCTCCAGATATCAGTAGCACCCAGGATAAGAAACCCCACACCAGGGGGCTGAGCTGAAGATGCTGAGACCATCTAGCTCAGACCAGAGACGTGACAACTCCCGTGATCTGTTTAGCATCTTCTATACACCAGGTGCTGTGTCAAACATTTTAGGTGCCACTAAAGATACCTGAGCGCCTGCGAGGTGCCAGACACAGCTTATGCCGTATAACCGACATTTACACACATTCAGTCTTCTGACCACACTCATTGGACTCTGGAGCCAGACTGTATGGGTTTGAATCCTGGAGCTACCACTTCGTAGCTGGGTAGCCACAGGCAAGTTACTTAACTTCTCTGTGCCTTTTTTTTTTTTTTTTTTGAGACAGGGTCTCACTCTGACGCCCAGGCTGGAGTACAGTGGCACGATCATAGCTCACTATAGCCTTGAACTCCTGGGCTTAGCCAGCAACTCCTGCCTCAGCCTCTCAAGTGACTAGGACTACAGGTGCACCACCATGCCTGGTGAATTTTTTAATTTTTGTAGAGACGAGGTCTCACTACATTACCCAAGGTGGTCTCAAACTCCTGGCCTCAAGCAATCCTCCAGCCTTGGCCTCCCAAAGTACTAGGATTATAGGTACGAGCCACTGCACCCAGCCTGTGCCTCACTTATTCATCTGTAAAATACGGCTGACAATCATGCAATCAACTTCAGAGGGCTATGGTGGGGTGTCTATGAGGCAGTGCACACAGAGCACTTCCCACAATGCTTGGCACATAGTAGGTGCTCAGTAAATCTCAGTGAGGCAATACTCTATGGCCAGGAAGAGCATGGACTCTACCGACGGGCTGCGGGTGTGAATGCTGGTTTTTCTTTTGATCAGCTGTGCAATCTCAGGCAAGTTTCAGAGACCACTTTCTTCATCTGGAAAATGGGGGTTTCCACCTCTCTCCTCCAGGGGTGCCACGGTGAGTAATGGACAAGTTGGGACATTGACATCCTTGGAACAGAATGTGCATGACAGGGGCTTTATAAGTGAACGTGTCACTGCACTTACTGCCATTAATATTTATTATTATTTTTTTTTTTTTGAGATGGAGTCTCTCTCTGTTGCCCTGGCTGGAGTGCAGTGGCGTGATCTCGGCTCACTGCAACCTCCACCTCCTGGATTCAAGTGATTCTCCTGCCTTGGCCTCCCGAGTAGTTGGGATTACAGGTGCCCAACACCATGTCCAGCTAATTTTTGTATTTTCAGTAGAGACGGGGTTTCACCATGTTGGCCAGGCTGGTCTCGAACTCCTGACCTCAAGTGATCCACCTGCCTCAGCTCCCCAAAGTGCTGGGATTACAGGCGTGAGCCACTGTGCCCGGCCTAATATTTATTATTAAATGCCTAGAGAGATGGTTACAAACAACATCCCTGGCTCAGGGGGATGGGCTGGGAAACGATAAATTAACAAGCTACAAAACAAACAAATCTGCCAATAAAAATGCATGGCCGGGGTAGTGGCTCACATCTGTCATCTCAGCACTTTGGGAGGCTGAGGCAGAGGGATCCTTGAGCCCAGGAGTTCAAGATCAACTTGAGGGACAAAGCAAGACCTTGTCTCTCCAAATAAAAAGTTTAATATTGGGGGAAAAAAAGGCCAGGAGAAGTGGCTCATGCCTATAAGCCCAGCACTTTCGGAGGCTGAGGCAGGTGGATTGCTTGAGCTGAGGAGTTCGAGACTGGCCTGGACAAC
Organism: Nomascus leucogenys; assembly: GCF_006542625.1. Taxonomy (NCBI): domain Eukaryota; kingdom Metazoa; phylum Chordata; class Mammalia; order Primates; family Hylobatidae; genus Nomascus; species Nomascus leucogenys. The sequence goes on along the minus strand of NW_022095812.1, from coordinate 3,751 downwards.
ATGGCGAAACCCTGTCTCTACAAAACATACCAAAAAATTATCCAAGTATGGTGCTGTGTGTGCCTGTAGTTCCAGCTACTTGGGAGGCTAAGGTCAGAGGATCACCTGAGCCCGCGAAATCAAGGCTGCAGTTACAGCTGTGACTGCGCCACTGCACTCCAGCCTGGGTGATGGAATGAGACCCCTGTCTCAAAACAAACAAACAAACAAACAAACAAAAATCCAAGTAACACTCGGCCAAAGAAAGGTACTTTTGTTTCCCTTATCTAGATAAAACTGAGGTTCGGACCTAAGTCTACACAGCTTGTGGGTGGTGGAGGCTGGCCAGCCTCCAGAGTCCTCATTTAGCCCAGAATAGAATCAAGGTCAAAGCCTTGGAAAGTGACTCTCAGGGGGAAGCCTCAAGCAGCTGCTGTCCCTCAGCAAGAAAACAAAAATGCAAGTGCAAGTGCAAGTTCACCCTCCTGGGAAGTCTAAGACAGGACAGAAGCCCAGGAGGCCAGGCTTCCCTTCCCTTCTACTGGCTCTGCAGAACCCATGTCCCCCGGGGTCTTGCAGACAAGTGGCTGGGCAGAGTCAAACCTGAGGGCAGCCAAAGCAAAGAAATGCAAGTAGGGAGGACCCAGTGGGAGATGGGAAGGCGGCCACTTCCAGAAACCAGGACCGAACACACACACACCATCTTTGACAGGCCGTCGCTCGATGCTGTCAGGTTCCAGCTCCTCATGGGAGAAAAGATCCTCAGGCGTTTGAGGGAGACACTCGCCTATGCAGAGAGCAATGGCAGGGGAGAGTTAGTTTTAAAAAGCATTTTTGCAAAACCAACCACGGTTAACTTTCAAGGGTTTCCCTGGGTGTGGAGGTGCACATGCCCTCCCTTATTTCTGAAGGTCCCACATTTCTTAGAACCAGTGTATACTTTAGAATTAAACAAAACAAAACAAAAAACAAAAAAGAAACAGGTTTTGGTTCTGCTTTGTTTTAAAAGCCCATGAAAGGTATTTCAGAAAAAATGGGCAAATGACTGGGCGTGGTAGCTCAAACCTGTAATCCCAGCACTTTGGAAGGCTGAGGCAGGCAGATCACTTGAGGTCAGGAGTTTGAGAACAGCCTGGCCAACATGGTGAAAACCCCGCCTCTGCTAAAAAAAAAAAATATATAATATATATATATATATATATATATAAAATCAGCCTGGCATGGTGGCACGCACCTGCAATCCCAGCTACTTGGGAGGCTGAGGCAGAAAAATCACTCGAACCCGGGAAGGCGGAGGTTGCAGTGAGCCAAGATCATGCCACTGCACTCCAGCCTGGGTGACAGAGTGAGGCTCCATCTCAAAAAATAAATAAATACAAATAAAAATAAAAGAAGAAAAGGGCAGAGGCCTAGTGGAAAAGGGACTCTGGAAACATAATAGCAAATACAACAGAGCCAATTCAAACAGCCCAATGGGACAGGTATTTCTGAGATACTCCAGAAAACTTGGATATGGGCTATTATTGTAAAAACTTATTGTTAGTTTGCTTAGACATAATGACGGTGTTATATTATGTAGGAAGAAATGCATGCTGAAGTATTTGTGGGTAGAATGTAAGGGGTCTGAGATTTGCTTTAAAATTATTTGGCAAAAAAGGAAAGAATGAAGGATAGATAGCAGAGTTTAGCATTAAAAACAAATGAAGGGAAAGAGGGACAAGGGAGGGATACTGAAAAAGGATGAGATAAATCAACTGTGGCAAATGTTTTGGGTTTTTTTGTTTTGAGACAGAATCTCGCTCTGTCACCCAGGCTGGAGTGCAGTGGCACAATCTAGGCTCACTGCAAGCTCCGCCTCCTGGGTTCACACCATTCTCCTGCCTCAGCCTCCCGAGTAGCTGGGATTACAGGCGCCTGCCACCACGCCCGGCTAATTTTTTTGTATTTTAGCAGAGACGGGGTTTCACAGTGTTAGCCAGGATGGTCTCGATCTCCTGACCTCGTGATCCGCCCACCTCGGCCTCCCAAAGTGCTGGGATTACAGGCGTGAGCCACTGCGCCCAGCCTTGGTTTCTTTATTGAGACAGAGTCTAGCTCTGTTGCCCAGGCTGGAGTAGAGTGGTGCAAACATAACTCACGGCAGCCTCAAACTCCTAGGCTCAAGTGATCCTTCTGCCTCAGCCTCCCATGTAGCCACTGCAGGCGTGCACCCCACACCCATTTTTGTTGTTTTTTGTAGAGTAGGGATCTCATTATTGTTGCCTAGGCTGATTTTTGAACTCCTGGGCTGAAGCAATCCTATCACCTCGGCCTCCCACAGTGCTGGGATTACAGGCATGAGCCGCTGGGATTACAGGCATGAGCCACTGCGCCCAGCCAAAAAATGCTGAGTTGAAACTGAGTGATGTGTACATAGGGTTCATGTTGTATTATTTCCTTTTTGGAGACTGAGTCTCACTCAGTCGCCCAGGCTGGAGTGCAGTGGCACGATCTCGGCTCACTGCAACCTCCACCCTCCCGGGTTCAAGCGATTCTTGTGCCTCAGCCTCCAGATTAGCTGGGATTACAGGCACCCCACCACATCTGGCTAATTTTTTGTACTTTTAGTAGAGACAGGGTTTCCCCATGCTGGCCAGGCTGGTCTCAAACTCCGGACCTCAGGTGATCCACCTGCCTTGGTCTCCCAAAGTGCTGGATTGCAGGTGTGAGCCATCATGCCTGGCTTTTTTTCTTTTTCTTTTTTTTTTTTAATACCAGCTTACAAGCTTTAAGCTATTCTACTTCTGTGTACACTTGACATTTTTCATAATAAAATGGATTTTTTTGTTTTGGATGAACCCTGCAATCAGCGTTATACTACCAAATTTTAAGGTTGATTTGTCTATGTAGTTAAAATGGAGTTTTCAAAATGGGTGTTGCAATGCTCGGAAAAAGAACGTTAAAATAGTGCAGGAAAAGTGACAGGAGCTTCCAACAGTGCCCAAGTATGACAAAACAGAAAGCCACCTCCTTACACAGTCAATGGCAGGAATTTTAGAGATTCTACAGGGTCACATTGTTTTTTTTTTGTAAAAAAAAAAAGAAAAAAAAAACAAAAAAAACAAAAACAGGGTCTTTACTCCCTCACCCAGGCTGGAGTGAGTCGTGTGACTATGACTCCCTGCAGCCTCAACTCCCCAGCTCAGCTGATCCTCCCACCTCAGCCTCCTGAGTAGCTGGGAGTACAGGGCACACCACCATGCCTGGCTATTTTCAATAAAATAGTATCAGATAATAGATAGATAGATAGATAGATAGATAGATAGATAGATAGATAGATAGATAGATGATAGATAGATAGATTTTTTTTTTTTTTTTTGTACAGACAGGGTTTTACCATATTGCCCAGGCTAGTCTCAAACTCCTGGGCTTAAGAGATCCACCTGCCTTGGCCTCCCAAAGTGCTGGGATTACAGGCATCTGCCACCATGCCTGGCCGTAAGGTTGGGGTTTTTCTTTTTTTTTTATTTTGAGACGGAGTTTTTGTTGTGTCACCCAGACTGGAGTGCAATGGCACAATCTTGGCTCACTGCAACCTCTTCCTCCTGGGCTCAAGCAATTCTCCTGCCTCAGCCATCCGAGTAGCTGGGATTACAGGGACCCGCCACCACACATGGCTAATTTTTGTATTTTTAGTAGAGATGAGGTTGCACCATGTTGGCCAGGCTGGTCTCGAATCTTGACCTCAGGTGATCTACCCACCTCAGCCTCCCAAAGTGGTGGGATTACAGGC
>NW_022095811.1:0-45458 GCF_006542625.1 Nomascus leucogenys | reverse complement strand
TGGAAATTCTGAACGTAAAGAGCCTTTAGTGGAAAAGGAACATCTTCAAATAAAAACTACACAGAGCATTCTGTGCAACTTCTTTCTCTTCTGTGCCTTCATCTAACAGAGTTGAAGCTTACTTTTGATTGAGCAGTTCTGAAACACTCTTTCTGTAGAAACCGCAAGTGGACATTCTGAACCCTAAAAGCCTATAGTGGAAAAAGGTATATCTTCAAATAAAAACTACACAGAAGCATTCTGTCAAACTTCTTTCTCTTCTGTGTATTAAACTAACAGAGTTGAAGCTTACTTTTTATTGAGCAGATCTGAAACACTCTTTCTGTAGAAACTGCAAGTGAACATTCCGAGAGCTCAGTAACCTATAGTGGTAAAAGATATATCTTCCAATAAAAACTACACAGAAGCATTCTGTGTAACTTCTTTCTGTTCAGTCCATTCAACTAACAGAGTTGAAGCTTACTTTTGATTGAGCAGTTCTGAAACACTCTTTCTGTAGAAACTGCAAGTGGACATTCCGAGCGCTAAGGGCCTATAGTGAAAAAAGGATATCTTCAAATAAAAACTACACAGTAAGCATTCGTGAACTCTTTCTCTTCTGTGCATTCAACTAACAGAGTTGAAGCATACTTTTGATTGAGCAGTTCTGAAACACTCTTTCTGTAGAAACTGCAAGTGGACATTCCGAGCGCTCAGTTTCCTATAGTGGAAAAAGGAATATCTCCAAATACAAACTACACAGAAGCATTCTGTGAAGCTTCTTTCTGTTCTGTGCATTGAACTAACAGAGTTGAAGCTTACTTTTGATTGAGCAGATCTGAAACACTCTTTCTGTAGAAACTGCAAGTTGACATTCCGAGCACTAAAGGGCCTATAGTGAAAAAAGGGATATCTTCAAATAAAAAACTACACAGAAGCATTCTGTGAAATTTCTTTCTTTTCTGTGCATTCAACAAACAGAAAATGAAGCTTCCCTTTGATTGAGCAGTTCTGAAACTCTCTTTCTGTAGAAACAGCAATTGGACATTATGAACGCTATATGCCTCTAGTGGAAAAAGGTAAATGTTCAAATAAAAACTACACAGAAGCATTCTGTCAACTTCTTTCTGTTCTGTGCATTCAACTAAGAGAGTTGAAGCTTACTTTTGATTGAGCAGAATCCTGTAAGCAACTTCTGCTTCTCGTGGTAAAAAAGAAGTAAAAACTGACAAAGTGTGTTAGCATTCTGAGTGCTAATAGGGGCCTAATAAGTGCGTAAAAAGGATTAATTCCAAGCTATTTTCTCCAATAAAAAACTGACACAGAAGCATTCTGTGAAACTTCTTTCCTGTTCAGTTTCCATGTCTAACATAAACAGAGTTGAAGCTTACTTTTTGATTGAGCAGTTCTGAACAGTCTTTCTGTAGAAACTGGAGGTTGACATTCGAGCTCTAAAGGGCCTGTAGTGGAAAAAGGTATATCTTCAAGTAAAAACTACACAGAAGCATTCTGTGAAACTTCTTTCTGTTCTGTGAATTCAACTAACAGAGTTGAAGCTTACTTTTGATTGAGCAGTTCTGAAGCAGTCTTTCTGTAGAAACTGGAGGTTGACATTTCGAGCTCTAAAGGGCCTGTAGTGGAAAAAGGGATATCTTCAAGTAAAAATTACACAGAAGCATTCTGTGAATCTTCCTTCTGTTCTGTGAATTCAACTAACAGAGTTAAGCTTACTTTTGATTGAGCACTTCTGAAAACACTCTTTCTGTAGAAACTGGAAGTGTACATTCTGAACGCTAAAGGGCCTTTTGAGGAAAAAGGAATATCTTCAAATAAAAACTACACAGAAGCATTCTGTGCAACTTCTTTCTCATCTGTGCATTCATCTAGCAGAGTTGAAGCTTACTTTTGATTGAGCACTTCTGAAACACTCTTTCTGTAGAAACTGCAAGTTGATTCGGAATGCCACGGGGCCTATAGTGGGCAAAAGGAATATCTTCAAATAAAAACTACACAGAAGAGTTCTGTGTAATCTCTTTCTGTTCGGTCCATTCAACTAACAGAGATGAAGCTTACTTTTGATTGAGCAGTTCTGTAACACTCTTTCTGTAGATACTGCAATTTGACGTTTGGAGCGCCATAGTGCCTATAGTGGAAAAAGGGATATGTTCAAATAATCCTACACAGAAGCATTCTGTGAAACTTCTTTCTGTTCTGTGCATTCAACTAACAGAGTTGAAGCTTACTTTTGATTGAGCAGTGCTAAAAAACCCTTTCTGTAGAAACAGCAAGTGGACATTCTGAATGCTAAAGACCTATAGTGGAAAAAGGTATATCTTGAAATAAAAACTACACAGAAGCATTCTGTCAAACTTCTTTCTGTTCTGTGCATTAAACTAACAGATTTGAAGCCTACTTTTGATTGAGCACTTCTGAAACACTCTTTCTGTAGAAACTGCAAGTGGACATTCAGAGTGCTAAGGGGCCTATAGTGGTAAAAGGGATATATTCAAGTAAAAACTACACAGAAGCCTTCTGTGTAAATTCTTTCTGTTCGGTCCATTCAACTAACAGAGTTGAAGCTTACTTTTGATTGAGCAGTTCTGAAACACTCTTTCTGTAGAAACTGCAAGTTGACATTTCGAGCGCTAAGGGGCCAACAGTGGAAAAAGGGATATCTTCAGATAAAACTACACAGAAGCATTCTGTGAAATTTCTTTCTGTTCCGTGCATTCAACTAACAGAGTTGAAGCTTACTTTTGATTGAGCAGTTCTGAAACACTCTTTCTGTAGATACTGCAATTTGTCGTTTCGAGCGCCAAAGGGCCTATAGGGGAAAAAGGGATATGTTCAAATAAAAACTACCCAGAAGCATTCTGTGAAACTTCTTTCTGTTCTGTGCATTCATTTAACAGAGTTGAAGCTTAATTTTGATTGAGCAGTTCTGAAACACTCTTTCTGTAGAAACTGCAAGTGGACATTGCGAGCGCTAAAGGGCCTATAGTGAAAAAGGGATATCTTCAAATAAAAACTACACAGAAGCATTCGGTGAAACTTCTTTCTGTTCTGTGCATTCATTTAACAGAGTTGAAGCTTAATTTTGATTGAGCAGTTCTGAAACACTCTTCTGTAGAAACTGCAAGTGGACATTGCGAGCGCTAAAGGGCCTATAGTGAAAAAAGGGATATCTTCAAATAAAAACTACACAGAAGCATTCTGTGAAACTTCTTTCTGTTCTGTGCATTCAACTAACAGAGTTGAAGCATACTTTTGGTTGAGCAGTTCTGAAACACTCTTTCTGTAGAAACTGCAAGTGGACATTCCGAGTGCTAAGGGTCCTATAGTGGAAAAAGAATATCTCCAAATAAAAACTACACAGAATCATTCTGTGACACTTCTTTCTGTTCTGTGCATTCATCTAACAGAGTTGAAGCTTACTTTTGATTGAGCAGATCTGAAACACTCTTTCCTAGAAACGGCAAGTGGACATTCCGAGCACTAAGGCCTATAGTGAAAAAAGAGTTATCTTCAAATAAAAAGTACACAGAAGCATTCTGTCAAACTTCTTTCTGTTCTGTGCATTCAACAAACAGAGTTGAAGCTTCCTTTTGATAGAGCACTTCTGAAACACTCTTTCTGTAGAAACTGCATGTGGACATTCGGAGTGCCAAGGGGCCTACAGGGGTAAAAGTAATATCTCCAAATAAAAACTACACAAAAGCATTCTGTGTAACTTCTTTCTGTTCAGTCCATTCAACTAACCGAGTTGAAACTTACTTTTGATTGAGCAGTTCTGAAACACTCTTTCTGTAGAAACTGCCTGTGCAAATTCCAAGCGCTAAAGGGCCTCTAGTGGAAAAAGCGATATCTTTAAACAAAAACTACACAGAAGCATTTTGTGAAACTTCTTTCTGTTCTGTGCATTCAACTAACAGAGTTGAAGCTTACTTTTGATTGAGCAGTTCTGAAACACTCTTTCTGTAGAAACTGCAAGTGTACATTCCGAGCCCTAAAGGGCCTATAGTGAAAAAAGTGATATCTTCAAATAAAAACTACATAGAAGCATTCTGTCAAACTTCTTTCTGTTCTCTGCATTCTACTAACAGAGTTGAAGATTACTTTTGATTGAGCACTTCTGTAACACTCTTTCTGTAGAAACTGCAAGTTGACATTCGGAGTGCTAAGGGGCCAACAGTGGTAAAAGGAATATCTTCAAATAAAAACTACACAGAAGCGTTCTGTGTAACTTCTTTCTGTTCGGTCCATTCAGCTAACAGAGTTGAAGCTTACTTTTGATTGACCAGTTCTGAAACACTCCTTCTGTAGATACTGCAAGTTGACGTTTCGAGCGCTAAAGAGCCTATACTGGAAAAAGGGATATCTTCATATAAAAACTACACAGAAGCATTCTGTGAAACTTCTTTCTGTTCTGTGCATTGAACTAACAGAGTTGAAACTTACTTTTGATTGAGCAGTTCTGAAACACTCTTTCTGTAGAAACTGCAAGTGGACATTGCGAGCGCTAAAGGGCCTATAGTGAAAAAAGGGATATCTTCAAATAAAAACTACACAGAAGCATTCTGTGAAACTTCTTTCTGTTGTGTTCATTCAACTAACAGAGTTGAAGCATACTTTTGATAGAGCAGTTCTCAAACACTCTTTCTGTAGAAACTGCAAGTGGAAATTCTGAACGCTAAAGGGCCTTTAGTGGAAATAGGAATATCTTCAAATAAAAACTACACAGAAGCATTCTGTGCAACTTCTTTCTCTTCTGTGCCTTCATCTAACAGAGTTGAAGCTTACTTTTGATTGAGCAGTTCTGAAACACTCTTTCTGTAGAAACCGCAAGTGGACATTCTGAACCCTAAAGGCCTATAGTGGAAAAAGGTATATCTTCAAATAAAAACTACACAGAAGCATTCTGTCAAACTTCTTTCTCTTCTGTGCATTAAACTAACAGAGTTGAAGCTTACTTTTGATTGAGCAGATCTGAAACACTCTTTCTGTGGAAACTGCAAGTGAACATCCGGAGTGCTGAGGGACCTATAGTGGTAAAAGTTATACCTTCCAATAAAAACTACACAGAAGCATTCTGTGTAACTTCTTTCTGTTCAGTCCATTCAACTAACAGAGTTGAAGCTTACTTTTGATTGAGCAGTTCTGAAACACTCTTTCTGTAGAAACTGCAAGTGGACATTCCGAGCGCTCAGTTTCCTATAGTGGAAAAAGGAATATCTCCAAATACAAACTACACAGAAGCATTCTGTGAAGCTTCTTTCTGTTCTGTGCATTGAACTAACAGAGATGAAGCTTACTTTTGATTGAGCAGTTCTGAAACACTCTTTCTGTAGAAACTGCAAGTGGACATTCCGAGCACTAAAGCCCCTGTAGTGGAAAAAAGGGATATCTTCAAATAAAAACTACACAGAAGCATTCTGTGAAACTTCTTTCTGTTCTGTGCATTCAACAAACAGATTTGAAGCTTCCTTTTGATTGAGCAGTTCTGAAACTCTCTTTCTGTAGAAACAGCAATTGGACATTATGAACGCTATATGCCTCTAGTGGAAAAAGGTAAATGTTCAAATAAAAACTACACAGAAGCATTCTGTCAAACTCCTTTCTGTTCTGTGCATTCAACTAACAGTGTTGAAGCTTACTTTTGATTGAGCAGATCTGAAGCACTCTTTCTGTAGAAACTGCAAGTGGACATTCAGAGTGCTAAGGGGCCTATAGTGGTAAAAGGGATATATTCAAGTAAAAACTACACAGAAGCCTTCTGTGTAAATTCTTTCTGTTCGGTCCATTCAACTAACAGAGTTGAAGCTTACTTTTGATTGAGCAGTTCTGAAACACTCTTTCTGTATAAACTGCAAGTTGACATTTCGAGCGCTAAGGGCCTACAGTGGAAAAGGGATATCTTCAAATAAAAACTACACAGAAGCATTCTGTGAAATTTCTTTCTGTTCCGTGCATTCAACTAACAGAGTGAAGCTTACTTTTGATTGAGCAGTTCTGAAACACTCTTTCTGTAGATACTGCAATTTGTCGTTTCGAGCGCAAAGGGCCTATAGGGGAAAAAGGGATATGTTCAAATAAAACTACCCAGAAGCATTCTGTGAAACTTCTTTCTGTTCTGTGCATTCATTTAACAGTGTTGAAGCTTAATTTTGATTGAGCAGTTCTGAAACACTCTTTCTGTAGAAACTGCAAGTGGACATTGCGAGCGCTAAAGGGCCTATAGTGAAAAAAGGGATATCTTCAAATAAAAACTACACAGAAGCATTCGGTGAAACTTCTTCTGTTCTGTGCATTCATTTAACAGAGTTGAAGCTTAATTTTGATTGAGCAGTTCTGAAACACTCTTTCTGTAGAAACTGCAAGTGGACATTGCGAGCGCTAAAGGGCCTATAGTGAAAAAAGGGATATCTTCAAATAAAAACTACACAGAAGCATTCGGTGAAACTTCTTTCTGTTCTGTGCATTCAACTAACAGAGTTGAAGCATACTTTTGGTTGAGCAGTTCTGAAACACTCTTTCTGTAGAAACTGCAAGTGGACATTCCGAGTGCTAAGGGTCCTATAGTGGAAAAAGAATATCTCCAAATAAAAACTACACAGAATCATTCTGTGACACTTCTTTCTGTTCTGTGCATTCATCTAACAGAGTTGAAGCTTACTTTTGATTGAGCAGATCTGAAACACTCTTTCCCTAGAAACGGCAAGTGGACATTCCGAGCACTAAAGGCCTATAGTGAAAAAAGAGTTATCTTCAAATAAAAAGTACACAGAAGCATTCTGTCAAACTTCTTTCTGTTCTGTGCATTCAACAAACAGAGTTGAAGCTTCCTTTTGATAGAGCACTTCTGAAACACTCTTTCTGTAGAAACTGCATGTGGACATTCGGAGTGCCAAGGGGCCTACAGGGGTAAAAGTAATATCTCCAAATAAAAACTACACAAAAGCATTCTGTGTAACTTCTTTCTGTTCAGTCCATTCAACTAACAGAGTTGAAACTTACTTTTGATTGAGCAGTTCTGAAACACTCTTTCTGTAGAAACTGCCTGTGCAAATTCCAAGCGCTAAAGGGCCTCTAGTGGAAAAAGCGATATCTTTAAACAAAAACTACACAGAAGCATTTTGTGAAACTTCTTTCTGTTCTGTGCATTCAACTAACAGAGTTGAAGCTTACTTTTGATTGAGCAGTTCTGAAACACTCTTTCTGTAGAAACTGCAAGTGTACATTCCGAGCCCTAAAGGGCCTATAGTGAAAAAAGTGATATCTTCAAATTAAAACTACATAGAAGCATTCTGTCAAACTTCTTTCTGTTCTCTGCATTCTACTAACAGAGTTGAAGATTACTTTTGATTGAGCACTTCTGTAACACTCTTTCTGTAGAAACTGCAAGTTGACATTCGGAGTGCTAAGGGGCCAACAGTGGTAAAAGGAATATCTTCAAATAAAAACTACACAGAAGCTTTCTGTGTAACTTCTTTCTGTTCGGTCCATTCAGCTAACAGAGTTGAAGCTTACTTTTGATTGACCAGTTCTGAAACACTCCTTCTGTAGATACTGCAAGTTGACGTTTCGAGTGCTAAAGAGCCTATACTGGAAAAAGGGATATCTTCATATAAAAACTGCACAGAAGCATTCTGTGAAACTTCTTTCTGTTCTGTGCATTCAACTAACAGAGTTGAAACTTACTTTTGATTGAGCAGTTCTGAAACACCCTTTCTGTAGAAACTGCAAGTGGACATTGCGAGCGCTAAAGGGCCTATAGTGAAAAAAGGGATATCTTCAAATAAAAACTACACAGAAGCATTCTGTGAAACTTCTTTCTGTTGTGTTCATTCAACTAACAGAGTTGAAGCATACTTTTGATAGAGCAGTTCTCAAACACTCTTTCTGTAGAAACTGCAAGTGGAAATTCTGAACGCTAAAGGGCCTTTAGTGGAAATAGGAATATCTTCAAATAAAAACTACACAGAAGCATTCTGTGCAACTTCTTTCTCTTCTGTGCCTTCATCTAACAGAGTTGAAGCTTACTTTTGGTTGAGCAGTTCTGAAACACTCTTTCTGTAGAAACCGCAAGTGGACATTCTGAACCCTAAAGGCCTATAGTGGAAAAAGGTATATCTTCAAATAAAAACTACACAGAAGCATTCTGTCAAACTTCTTTCTCTTCTGTGCATTAAACTAACAGAGTTGAAGCTTACTTTTGATTGAGCAGATTTGAAACACTCTTTCTGTAGAAACTGCAAGTGAACATTCGGAGTGCTGAGGGACCTATAGTGGTAAAAGTTATATCTTCCAATAAAAACTACACAGAAGCATTCTGTGTAACTTCTTCCTGTTCAGTCCATTCAACTAACAGAGTTGAAGCTTACTTTTGATTGAGCAGTTCTGAAACACTCTTTCTGTAGAAACTGCAAGTGGACATTCCGAGCGCTAAGGGGCCTACAGTGAAAAAAGGGATATCTTCAAATAAAAACTACACAGTAGCATTCTGTGAAACTTCTTTCTCTTCTGTGCATTCAACTAACAGAGTTGAAGCATACTTTTGATTGAGCAGTTCTGAAACACTCTTTCTGTAGAAACTGCAAGTGGACATTCCGAGCGCTCAGGTTCCTATAGTGGAAAAAGGAATATCTCCAAATACAAACTACACAGAAGCATTCTGTGAAGCTTCTTTCTGTTCTGTGCATTGAACTAACAGAGATGAAGCTTACTTTTGATTGAGCAGATCTGAAACACTCTTTCTGTAGAAACTGCAAGTGGACATTCCGAGCACTAAAGCCCCTATAGTGAAAAAAGGGATATCTTCAAATAAAAACTACACAGAAGCATTCTGTGAAACTTCTTTCTGTTCTGTGCATTCAACAAACAGAAATGAAGCTTCCCTTTGATTGAGCAGTTCTGAAACTCTCGTTCTGTAGAAACAGCAATAGGACATTATGAACGCTATATGCCTCTAGTGGAAAAAGGTAAATGTTCAAATAAAAACTACACAGAAGCATTCTGTCAAACTCCTTTCTGTTCTGTGCATTCAACTAACAGAGTTGAAGCTTACTTTTGATTGAGCAGATCTGAAGCACTCTTTCTGTAGAAACTGCAAGTGGACATTCGGAGTGCTAAGGGGCCTATAGTGGTAAAAGGATTATATTCCAATAAAAACTACACAGAAGCATTCTGTGTAACTTCTTTCTGTTCAGTCCATTCAACTAACAGAGTTGAAGCTTACTTTTGATTGAGCAGTTCTGAAACAGTCTTTCTGTAGAAACTGGAGGTTGACATTTCGAGCTCTAAAGGGCCTGTAGTGGAAAAAGGGATATCTTCAAGTAAAAACTACACAGAAGCATTCTGTGAAACTTCCTTCTGTTTTGTGAATTCAACTAACAGAGTTGAAGCTTACTTTTGATTGAGCAGTTCTGACGCAGTCTTTCTGTAGAAACTGGAGGTTGACATTTCGAGCTCTAAAGGGCCTGTAGTGGAAAAAGGGATATCTTCAAGTAAAAATTACACAGAAGCATTCTGTGAATCTTCCTTCTGTTCTGTGAATTCAACTAACAGAGTTGAAACTTACTTTTGATTGAGCACTTCTGAAACACTCTTTCTGTAGAAACTGGAAGTGTACATTCTGAACGCTAAAGGGCCTTTTGAGGAAAAAGGAATATCTTCAAATAAAAACTACACAGAAGCATTCTGTGCAACTTCTTTCTCCTCTGTGCATTCATCTAGCAGGGTTGAAGCTTACTTTTGATTGAGCAGTTCTGAAACACGCTTTCTGTAGAAACTGCAAGTTGATTCGGAATGCCACGGGGCCTATAGTGGCAAAAGGAATATCTTCAAATAAAAACTACACAGCAGAGTTCTGTGTAACTTCTTTCTGTTCGGTCCATTCAACTAACAGAGATGAAGCTTACTTTTGATTGAGCAGTTCTGTAACACTCTTTCTGTAGATACTGCAATTTGACGTTTGGAGCGCCATAGTGCCTATAGTGGAGAAAGGGATATGTTCAAATAAATCCTACACAGAAGCATTCTGTGAAACTTCTTTCTGTTCTGTGCATTCAACTAACAGAGTTGAAGCTTACTTTTGATTGAGCAGTGCTAAAAAACCCTTTCTGTAGAAACAGCAAGTGGACATTCTGAATGCTAAAGACCTATAGTGGAAAAAGGTATATCTTGAAATAAAAACTACACAGAAGCATTCTGTCAAACTTCTTTCTGTTCTGTGCATTAAACTCACAGATGTGAAGCCTACTTTTGATTGAGCACTTCTGAAACACTCTTTCTGTAGAAACTGCAAGTGGACATTCAGAGTGCTAAGGGGCCTATAGTGGTAAAAGGTATATATTCAAGTAAAAACTACACAGAAGCCTTCTGTGTAAATTCTTTCTGTTCGGTCCATTCAACTAACAGAGTTGAAGCTTACTTTTGATTGAGCAGTTCTGAAACACTCTTTCTGTAGAAACTGCAAGTTGACATTTCGAGCGCTAAGGGGCCTACAGTGGAAAAAGGGATATCTTCAAATAAAAACTACACAGAAGCATTCTGTGAAATTTCTTTCTGTTCTGTGCATTCAACTAACAGAGTTGAAGCTTACTTTTGATTGAGCAGTTCTGAAACACTCTTTCTGTAGATACTGCAATTTGTCGTTTCGAGCGCCAAAGGGCCTACAGGGGAAAAAGGGATATGTTCAAATAAAAACTACCCAGAAGCATTCTGTGAAACTTCTTTCTGTTCTGTGCATTCATTTAACAGAGTTGAAGCTTAATTTTGATTGAGCAGTTCTGAAACACTCTTTCTGTAGAAACTGCAAGTGGACATTCCGAGCGCTAAAGGGCCTATAGTGAAAAAAGGATATCTTCAAATAAAAACTACACAGAAGCATTCGGTGAAACTTCTCTCTGTTCTGTGCATTCATTTAACAGAGTTGAAGCTTAATTTTGATTGAGCAGTTCTGAAACACTCTTTCTGTAGAAACTGCAAGTGGACATTGCGAGCGCTAAAGGGCCTATAGTGAAAAAAGGGATATCTTCAAATAAAAACTACACAGAAGCATTCGGTGAAACTTCTTTCTGTTCTGTGCATTCAACTAACAGAGTTGAAGCATACTTTTGGTTGAGCAGTTCTGAAACACTCTTTCTGTAGAAACTGCAAGTGGACATTCCGAGCCCTGAAGGGCCTATAGTGAAAAAAGTGATATCTTCAAATAAAAACTACATAGAAGCATTCTGTCAAACTTCTTTCTGTTCTCTGCATTCTACTAACAGATTTGAAGATTACTTTAGATTGAGCACTTCTGTAACACTCTTTCTGTAGAAACTGCAAGTTGACATTCGGAGTGCTAAGGGGCCAACAGTGGTAAAAGGAATATCTTCAAATAAAAACTACACAGAAGCGTTCTGTGTAACTTCTTTCTGTTCGGTCCATTCAGCTAACAGATTGAAGCTTACTTTTGATTGACCAGTTCTGAAACACTCCTTCTGTAGATACTGCAAGTTGACGTTTCGAGCGCTAAAGAGCCTATACTGGAAAAAGGGATATCTTCATATAAAAACTACACAGAAGCATTCTGTGAAACTTCTTTCTGTTCTGTGCATTGAACTAACAGAGTTGAAACTTACTTTTGATTGAGCAGTTCTGAAACACTCTTTCTGTAGAAACTGCAAGTGGACATTGCGAGCGCTAAAGGGCCTATAGTGAAAACAGGGATATCTTCAAATAAAAACTCCACAGAAGCATTCTGTGAAACTTCTTTCTGTTGTGTTCATTCAACTAACAGAGTTGAAGCATACTTTTGATAGAGCAGTTCTCAAACACTCTTTCTGTAGAAACTGCAAGTGGAAATTCTGAACGCTAAAGAGCCTTTAGTGGAAATAGGAACATCTTCAAATAAAAACTACACAGAAGCATTCTGTGCAACTTCTTTCTCTTCTGTGCCTTCATCTAACAGAGTTGAAGCTTACTTTTGATTGAGCAGTTCTGAAACACTCTTTCTGTAGAAACCGCAAGTGGACATTCTGAACCCTAAAGGCCTATAGTGGAAAAAGGTATATCTTCAAATAAAAACTACACAGAAGCATTCTGTCAAACTTCTTTCTCTTCTGTGCATTAAACTAACAGAGTTGAAGCTTACTTTTGATTGAGCAGATCTGAAACACTCTTTCTGTAGAAACTGCAAGTGAACATTCGGAGTGCTGAGGGACCTATAGTGGTAAAAGTTATATCTTCCAATAAAAACTACACAGAAGCATTCTGTGTAACTTCTTTCTGTTCAGTCCATTCAACTAACAGAGTTGAAGCTTACTTTTGATTGAGCAGTTCTGAAACACTCTTTCTGTAGAAACTGCAAGTGGACATTCCGAGCGCTAAGGGGCCTATAGTGAAAAAAGGGATATCTTCAAATAAAAACTACACAGTAGCATTCTGTGAAACTTCTTTCTCTTCTGTGCATTCAACTAACAGAGTTGAAGCATACTTTTGATTGAGCAGTTCTGAAACACTCTTTCTGTAGAAACTGCAAGTGGACATTCCGAGCGCTCAGGTTCCTATAGTGGAAAAAGGAATATCTCCAAATACAAACTACACAGAAGCATTCTGTGAAGCTTCTTTCTGTTCTGTGCATTGAACTAACAGAGTTGAAGCTTACAATTGATTGAGCAGATCTGAAAAACTCTTTCTGTAGAAACTGCAAGTGGACATTCCGAGCACTAAAGGGCCTATAGTGAAAAAAGGGATATCTTCAAATAAAAACTACACAGAAGCATTCTGTGAAATTTCTTTCTTTTCTGTGCATTCAACAAACAGAAATGAAGCTTCCCTTTGATTGAGCAGTTCTGAAACTCTCTTTCTGTAGAAACAGCAATTGGACATTATGAACGCTATATGCCTCTAGTGGAAAAAGGTAAATGTTCAAATAAAAACTACACAGAAGCATTCTGTCATACTTCTTTCTGTTCTGTGCATTCAACTAAGAGAGTTGAAGCTTACTTTTGATTGAGCAGTTCTGAAACACTCTTTCTGTAGAAACTGCGAGGGGACATTCGGAGTGCTAAGGTGACTACAGTGGTAAAAGAAGTATCTTCAAGTAAAAACTGCACAAAAGCATTCTGTGTAACTTCTTTCTGTTCAGTCCATTCAACTAACCGAGTTGAAGCTTAATTTTGATTGAGAAGTTCTGAAACTCTATTTCTATAAAAACTGCAAGTTGACATTTCGAGCGCTAAGGGGACTACAGTGGAAAAAGGGATATCTTCAGATAAAAGCTACACAGAAGCATTCTGTGAAATTTCTTTCTGTTCCGTGCATTCAACTAACAGAGTTGAAGCTTACTTTTGATTGAGCAGTTCTGAAACACTCTTTCTGTAGATACTGCAATTTGTCGTTTCGAGCGCCAAAGGGCCTATAGGGGAAAAAGGGATATGTTCAAATAAAAACTACCCAGAAGCATTCTGTGAAACTTCTTTCTGTTCTGTGCATTCATTTAACAGAGTTGAAGCTTAATTTTGATTGAGCAGTTCTGAAACACTCTTTCTGTAGAAACTGCAAGTGGACATTCCGAGCGCTAAAGGGCTATAGTGAAAAAAGGGATATCTTCAAATAAAAACTACACAGAAGCATTCGGTGAAACTTCTTTCTGTTCTGTGCATTCATTTAACAGAGTTGAAGCTTAATTTTGATTGAGCAGTTCTGAAACACTCTTTCTGTAGAAACTGCAAGTGGACATTGCGAGCGCTAAAGGGCCTGTAGTGAAAAAAGGGATATCTTCAAATAAAAACTACACAGAAGCATTCGGTGAAACTTCTTTCTGTTCTGTGCATTCAACTAACAGAGTTGAAGCATACTTTTGGTTGAGCAGTTCTGAAACACTCTTTCTGTAGAAACTGCAAGTGGACGTTCCGAGTGCTAAGGGTCCTATAGTGGAAAAAGAATATCTCCAAATAAAAACTACACAGAATCATTCTGTGACACTTCTTTCTGTTCTGTGCATTCATCCAACAGATTTGAAGCTTACTTTTGATTGAGCAGATCTGAAACACTCTTTCCCTAGAAACGGCAAGTGGACATTCCGAGCACTAAAGGCCTATAGTGAAAAAAGAGTTATCTTCCAATAAAAAGTACACAGAAGCATTCTGTCAAACTTCTTTCTGTTCTGTGCATTCAACAAACAGAGTTGAAGCTTCCTTTTGATAGAGCACTTCTGAAACACTCTTTCTGTAGAAACTGCATGTGGACATTCGGAGTGCCAAGGGGCCTACAGGGGTAAAAGTAATATCTCCAAATAAAAACTACACAAAAGCATTCTGTGTAACTTCTTTCTGTTCAGTCCATTCAACTAACCGAGTTGAAACTTACTTTTGATTGAGCAGTTCTGAAACACTCTTTCTGTAGAAACTGCCTGTGCAAATTCCAAGCGCTAAAGGGCCTCTAGTGGAAAAAGCGATATCTTTAAACAAAAACTACACAGAAGCATTTTGTGAAACTTCTTTCTGTTCTGTGCATTCAACTAACAGAGTTGAAGCTTACTTTTGATTGAGCAGATCTGAAACACTCTTTCTGTAGAAACTGCAAGTGGACATTCCGAGCACTAAAGGGCCTATAGTGAAAAAAGGGATATCTTCAAATAAAAACTACACAGAAGCATTCTGTGAAATTTCTTTCTTTTCTGTGCATTCAACAAACAGAAATGAAGCTTCCCTTTGATTGAGCAGTTCTGAAACTCTCTTTCTGTAGAAACAGCAATTGGACATTATGAACGCTATATGCCTCTAGTGGAAAAAGGTAAATGTTCAAATAAAAACTACACAGAAGCATTCTGTCATACTTCTTTCTGTTCTGTGCATTCAACTAAGAGAGTTGAAGCTTACTTTTGATTGAGCAGTTCTGAAACACTCTTTCTGTAGAAACTGCAAGGGGACATTCGGAGTGCTAAGGTGACTACAGTGGTAAAAGAAGTATCTTCAAGTAAAAACTGCACAAAAGCATTCTGTGTAACTTCATTCTGTTCAGTCCATTCAACTAACCGAGTTGAAGCTTAATTTTGATTGAGAAGTTCTGAAACTCTATTTCTATAAAAACTGCAAGTTGACATTTCGAGCGCTAAAGGGCCTATAGTGGAAAAAGGGATATCTTCAAATAAAAACTACACAGAAGCATTCTGTGAAACTCCTTTCTGTTCTGTGCATTCAACTAACAGAGTTGAAGCTTACTTTTGATTGAGGAGATCTGAAGCACTCTTTCTGTAGAAACTGCAAGTGGACATTCGGAGTGCTAAGGGGCCTATAGTGGTAAAAGGATTATATTCCAATAAAAACTACACAGAAGCATTCTGTGTAAC
The DNA here is from genome assembly GCF_006542625.1 of Nomascus leucogenys. NCBI lineage: Eukaryota > Metazoa > Chordata > Mammalia > Primates > Hylobatidae > Nomascus > Nomascus leucogenys. Next base: position 30,142 of record NW_022095811.1, on the reverse strand, counting down.
TTCTTTCTGTTCAGTCCATTCAACTAACAGAGTTGAAGCTTACTTTTGATTGAGCAGTTCTGAAACAGTCTTTCTGTAGAAACTGGAGGTTGACATTTCGAGCTCTAAAGGGCCTGTAGTGGAAAAAGGGATATCTTCAAGTAAAAACTACACAGAAGCATTCTGTGAAACTTCCTTCTGTTCTGTGAATTCAACTAACAGAGTTGAAGCTTACTTTTGATTGAGCAGTTCTGAAGCAGTCTTTCTGTAGAAACTGGAGGTTGACATTTCGAGCTCTAAAGGGCCTGTAGTGGAAAAAGGGATATCTTCAAGTAAAAATTACACAGAAGCATTCTGTGAATCTTCCTTCTGTTCTGTGAATTCAACTAACAGAGTTGAAGCTTACTTTTGATTGAGCACTTCTGAAACACTCTTTCTGTAGAAACTGGAAGTGTACATTCTGAACGCTAAAGGGCCTTTTGAGGAAAAAGGAATATCTTCAAATAAAAACTACACAGAAGCATTCTGTGCAACTTCTTTCTCCTCTGTGCATTCATCTAGCAGGGTTGAAGCTTACTTTTGATTGAGCAGTTCTGAAACACGCTTTCTGTAGAAACTGCAAGTTGATTCGGAATGCCACGGGGCCTATAGTGGCAAAAGGAATATCTTCAAATAAAAACTACACAGAAGAGTTCTGTGTAACTTCTTTCTGTTCGGTCCATTCAACTAACAGAGATGAAGCTTACTTTTGATTGAGCAGTTCTGTAACACTCTTTCTGTAGATACTGCAATTTGACGTTTGGAGCGCCATAGTGCCTATAGTGGAAAAAGGGATATGTTCAAATAAATCCTACACAGAAGCATTCTGTGAAACTTCTTTCTGTTCTGTGCATTCAACTAACAGAGTTGAAGCTTACTTTTGATTGAGCAGTGCTAAAAACCCTTTCTGTAGAAACAGCAAGTGGACATTCTGAATGCTAAAGACCTATAGTGGAAAAAGGTATATCTTGAAATAAAAACTACACAGAAGCATTCTGTCAAACTTCTTTCGGTTCTGTGCATTAAACTAACAGATTTGAAGCCTACTTTTGATTGAGCACTTCTGAAACACTCTTTCTGTAGAAACTGCAAGTGGACATTCAGAGTGCTAAGGGGCCTATAGTGGTAAAAGGGATATATTCAAGTAAAAACTACACAGAAGCCTTCTGTGTAAATTCTTTCTGTTCGGTCCATTCAACTAACAGAGTTGAAGCCTACTTTTGATTGAGCAGTTCTGAAACACTCTTTCTGTAGAAACTGCAAGTTGACATTTCGAGCGCTAAGGGGCCTACAGTGAAAAAAGGGATATCTTCAAATAAAAACTACACAGAAGCATTCGGTGAAACTTCTTTCTGTTCTGTGCATTCAACTAACAGAGTTGAAACATACTTTTGGTTGAGCAGTTCTGAAACAATCTTTCTCTAGAAACTGCAAGTGGACATTCCGAGTGCTAAGGGTCCTATAGTGGAAAAAGAATATCTCCAAATAAAAACTACACAGAATCATTCTGTGACACTTCTTTCTGTTCTGTGCATTCATCTAACAGAGTTGAAGCTGACTTTTGATTGAGCAGATCTGAAACACTCTTTCCCTAGAAACGGCAAGTGGACATTCCGAGCACTAAAGGCCTATAGTGAAAAAAGAGTTATCTTCAAATAAAAAGTACACAGAAGCATTCTGTCAAACTTCTTTCTGTTCTGTGCATTCAACAAACAGAGTTGAAGCTTCCTTTTGATAGAGCACTTCTGAAACACTCTTTCTGTAGAAACTGCATGTGGACATTCGGAGTGCCAAGGGGCCTACAGGGGTAGAATTAATATCTCCAAATAAAAACTACACAAAAGCATTCTGTGTATCTTCTTTCTGTTCAGTCCATTCAACTAACCGAGTTGAAACTTACTTTTGATTGAGCAGTTCTGAAACACTCTTTCTGTAGAAACTGCCTGTGCAAATTCCAAGCGCTAAAGGGCCTATAGTGGAAAAAGCGATATCTTTAAACAAAAACTACACAGAAGCATTTTGTGAAACTTCTTTCTGTTCTGTGCATTCAACTAACAGAGTTGAAGCTTACTTTTGATTGAGCAGATCTGAAAAACTCTTTCTGTAGAAACTGCAAGTGGACATTCCGAGCACTAAAGGGCCTATAGTGAAAAAAGGGATATCTTCAAATAAAAACTACACAGAAGCATTCTGTGAAATTTCTTTCTTTTCTGTGCATTCAACAAACAGAAATGAAGCTTCCCTTTGATTGAGCAGTTCTGAAACTCTCTTTCTGTAGAAACAGCAATTGGACATTATGAACGCTATATGCCTCTAGTGGAAAAAGGTAAATGTTCAAATAAAAACTACACAGAAGCATTCTGTCATACTTCTTTCTGTTCTGTGCATTCAACTAAGAGAGTTGAAGCTTACTTTTGATTGAGCAGTTCTGAAACACTCTTTCTGTAGAAACTGCAAGGGGACATTCGGAGTGCTAAGGTGACTACAGTGGTAAAAGAAGTATCTTCAAGTAAAAACTGCACAAAAGCATTCTGTGTAACTTCTTTCTGTTCAGTCCATTCAACTAACCGAGTTGAAGCTTAATTTTGATTGAGAAGTTCTGAAACTCTATTTCTATAAAAACTGCAAGTTGACATTTCGAGCGCTAAAGGGCCTATAGTGGAAAAAGGGATATCTTCAAATAAAAACTACACAGAAGCATTCTGTGAAACTCCTTTCTGTTCTGTGCATTCAACTAACAGAGTTGAAGCTTACTTTTGATTGAGGAGATCTGAAGCACTCTTTCTGTAGAAACTGCAAGTGGACATTCGGAGTGCTAAGGGGCCTATAGTGGTAAAAGGATTATATTCCAATAAAAACTACACAGAAGCATTCTGTGTAACTTCTTTCTGTTCAGTCCATTCAACTAACAGAGTTGAAGCTTACTTTTGATTGAGCAGTTCTGAAACAGTCTTTCTGTAGAAACTGGAGGTTGACACTTCGAGCTCTAAAGGGCCTGTAGTGGAAAAAGGGATATCTTCAAGTAAAAACTACACAGAAGCATTCTGTGAAACTTCCTTCTGTTCTGTGAATTCAACTAACAGAGTTGAAGCTTACTTTTGATTGAGCAGTTCTGAAGCAGTCTTTCTGTAGAAACTGGAGGTTGACATTTCGAGCTCTAAAGGGCCTGTAGTGGAAAAAGGGATATCTTCAAGTAAAAATTACACAGAAGCATTCTGTGAATCTTCCTTCTGTTCTGTGAATTCAACTAACAGAGTTGAAGCTTACTTTTGATTGAGCACTTCTGAAACACTCTTTCTGTAGAAACTGGAAGTGTACATTCTGAACGCTAAAGGGCCTTTTGAGGAAAAAGGAATATCTTCAAATAAAAACTACACAGAAGCATTCTGTGCAACTTCTTTCTCCTCTGTGCATTCATCTAGCAGGGTTGAAGCTTACTTTTGATTGAGCAGTTCTGAAACACGCTTTCTGTAGAAACTGCAAGTTGATTCGGAATGCCACGGGGCCTATAGTGGCAAAAGGAATATCTTCAAATAAAAACTACACAGAAGAGTTCTGTGTAACTTCTTTCTGTTCGGTCCATTCAACTAACAGAGATGAAGCTTACTTTTGATTGAGCAGTTCTGTAACACTCTTTCTGTAGATACTGCAATTTGACGTTTGGAGCGCCATAGTGCCTATAGTGGAAAAAGGGATATGTTCAAATAAATCCTACACAGAAGCATTCTGTGAAACTTCTTTCTGTTCTGTGCATTCAACTAACAGAGTTGAAGCTTACTTTTGATTGAGCAGTGCTAAAAAACCCTTTCTGTAGAAACAGCAAGTGGACATTCTGAATGCTAAAGACCTATAGTGGAAAAAGGTATATCTTGAAATAAAAACTACACAGAAGCATTCTGTCAAACTTCTTTCTGTTCTGTGCATTAAACTAACAGATTTGAAGCCTACTTTTGATTGAGCACTTCTGAAACACTCTTTCTGTAGAAACTGCAAGTGGACATTCAGAGTGCTAAGGGGCCTATAGTGGTAAAAGGGATATATTCAAGTAAAAACTACACAGAAGCCTTCTGTGTAAATTCTTTCTGTTCGGTCCATTCAACTAACAGAGTTGAAGCTTACTTTTGATTGAGCAGTTCTGAAACACTCTTTCTGTAGAAACTGCAAGTTGACATTTCGAGCGCTAAGGGGCCTACAGTGGAAAAAGGGATATCTTCAGATAAAAACTACACAGAAGCATTCTGTGAAATTTCTTTCTGTTCCGTGCATTCAACTAACAGAGTTGAAGCTTACTTTTGATTGAGCAGTTCTGAAACACTCTTTCTGTAGATACTGCAATTTGTCGTTTCGAGCGCCAAAGGGCCTATAGGGGAAAAAGGGATATGTTCAAATAAAAACTACCCAGAAGCATTCTGTGAAACTTCTTTCTGTTCTGTGCATTCATTTAACAGAGTTGAAGCTTAATTTTGATTGAGCAGTTCTGAAACACTCTTTCTGTAGAAACTGCAAGTGGACATTGCGAGCGCTAAAGGGCCTATAGTGAAAAAAGGGATATCTTCAAATAAAACTACACAGAAGCATTCGGTGAAACTTCTTTCTGTTCTGTGCATTCATTTAACAGAGTTGAAGCTTAATTTTGATTGAGCAGTTCTGAAACACTCTTTCTGTAGAAACTGCAAGTGGACATTGCGAGCGCTAAAGGGCCTATAGTGAAAAAAGGGATATCTTCAAATAAAAACTACACAGAAGCATTCGGTGAAACTTCTTTCTGTTCTGTGCATTCAACTAACAGAGTTGAAGCTTAATTTTGATTGAGCAGTTCTGAAACACTCTTTCTGTAGAAACTGCAAGTGGACATTGCGAGCGCTAAAGGGCCTATAGTGAAAAAAGGGATATCTTCAAATAAAAACTACACAGAAGCATTCGGTGAAACTTCTTTCTGTTCTGTGCATTCATTTAACAGAGTTGAAGCTTACATTTGATTGAGCAGATCTGAAACACTCTTTCTGTAGAAACTGCAAGTGGACATTCCGAGCACTAAAGGGCCTATAGTGAAAAAAGGGATATCTTCAAATAAAAACTACACAGAAGCATTCTGTGAAATTTCTTTCTTTTCTGTGCATTCAACAAACAGAACTGAAGCTTCCCTTTGATTGAGCAGTTCTGAAACTCTCTTTCTGTAGAAACAGCAATTGGACATTATGAACGCTATATGCCTCTAGTGGAAAAAGGTAAATGTTCAAATAAAAACTACACAGAAGCATTCTGTCATACTTCTTTCTGTTCTGTGCATTCAACTAAGAGAGTTGAAGCTTACTTTTGATTGAGCAGTTCTGAAACACTCTTTCTGTAGAAACTGCAAGTTGACATTTCGAGCGCTAAGGGGCCTACAGTGAAAAAAGGGATATCTTCAAATAAAAACTACACAGAAGCATTCGGTGAAACTTCTTTCTGTTCTGTGCATTCAACTAACAGAGTTGAAACATACTTTTGGTTGAGCAGTTCTGAAACAATCTTTCTCTAGAAACTGCAAGTGGACATTCCGAGTGCTAAGGGTCCTATAGTGGAAAAAGAATATCTCCAAATAAAAACTACACAGAATCATTCTGTGACACTTCTTTCTGTTCTGTGCATTCATCTAACAGAGTTGAAGCTGACTTTTGATTGAGCAGATCTGAAACACTCTTTCCCTAGAAACGGCAAGTGGACATTCCGAGCACTAAAGGCCTATAGTGAAAAAAGAGTTATCTTCAAATAAAAAGTACACAGAAGCATTCTGTCAAACTTCTTTCTGTTCTGTGCATTCAACAAACAGAGTTGAAGCTTCCTTTTGATAGAGCACTTCTGAAACACTCTTTCTGTAGAAACTGCATGTGGACATTCGGAGTGCCAAGGGGCCTACAGGGGTAAAATAATATCTACAAATAAAAACTACACAAAAGCATTCTGTGTATCTTCTTTCTGTTCAGTCCATTCAACTAACCGAGTTGAAACTTACTTTTGATTGAGCAGTTCTGAAACACTCTTTCTGTAGAAACTGCCTGTGCAAATTCCAAGCGCTAAAGGGCCTATAGTGGAAAAAGAGATATCTTTAAACAAAAACTACACAGAAGCATTTTGTGAAACTTCTTTCTGTTCTGTGCATTCAACTAACAGAGTTGAAGCTTACTTTTGATTGAGCAGATCTGAAAAACTCTTTCTGTAGAAACTGCAAGTGGACATTCCGAGCACTAAAGGGCCTATAGTGAAAAAAGGGATATCTTCAAATAAAAACTACACAGAAGCATTCTGTGAAATTTCTTTCTTTTCTGTGCATTCAACAAACAGAAATGAAGCTTCCCTTTGATTGAGCAGTTCTGAAACTCTCTTTCTGTAGAAACAGCAATTGGACATTATGAACGCTATATGCCTCTAGTGGAAAAAGGTAAATGTTCAAATAAAAACTACACAGAAGCATTCTGTCATACTTCTTTCTGTTCTGTGCATTCAACTAAGAGAGTTGAAGCTTACTTTTGATTGAGCAGTTCTGAAACACTCTTTCTGTAGAAACTGCAAGGGGACATTCGGAGTGCTAAGGTGACTACAGTGGTAAAAGAAGTATCTTCAAGTAAAAACTGCACAAAAGCATTCTGTGTAACTTCTTTCTGTTCAGTCCATTCAACTAACCGAGTTGAAGCTTAATTTTGATTGAGAAGTTCTGAAACTCTATTTCTATAAAAACTGCAAGTTGACATTTCGAGCGCTAAAGGGCCTATAGTGGAAAAAGGGATATCTTCAAATAAAAACTACACAGAAGCATTCTGTGAAACTCCTTTCTGTTCTGTGCATTCAACTAACAGAGTTGAAGCTTACTTTTGATTGAGGAGATCTGAAGCACTCTTTCTGTAGAAACTGCAAGTGGACATTCGGAGTGCTAAGGGGCCTATAGTGGTAAAAGGATTATATTCCAATAAAAACTACACAGAAGCATTCTGTGTAACTTCTTTCTGTTCAGTCCATTCAACTAACAGAGTTGAAGCTTACTTTTGATTGAGCAGTTCTGAAACAGTCTTTCTGTAGAAACTGGAGGTTGACATTTCGAGCTCTAAAGGGCCTGTAGTGGAAAAAGGGATATCTTCAAGTAAAAACTACACAGAAGCATTCTGTGAAACTTCCTTCTGTTCTGTGAATTCAACTAACAGAGTTGAAGCTTACTTTTGATTGAGCAGTTCTGAAGCAGTCTTTCTGTAGAAACTGGAGGTTGACATTTCGAGCTCTAAAGGGCCTGTAGTGGAAAAAGGGATATCTTCAAGTAAAAATTACACAGAAGCATTCTGTGAATCTTCCTTCTGTTCTGTGAATTCAACTAACAGAGTTGAAGCTTACTTTTGATTGAGCACTTCTGAAACACTCTTTCTGTAGAAACTGGAAGTGTACATTCTGAACGCTAAAGGGCCTTTTGAGGAAAAAGGAATATCTTCAAATAAAAACTACACAGAAGCATTCTGTGCAACTTCTTTCTCCTCTGTGCATTCATCTAGCAGGGTTGAAGCTTACTTTTGATTGAGCAGTTCTGAAACACGCTTTCTGTAGAAACTGCAAGTTGATTCGGAATGCCACGGGGCCTATAGTGGCAAAAGGAATATCTTCAAATAAAAACTACACAGAAGAGTTCTGTGTAACTTCTTTCTGTTCGGTCCATTCAACTAACAGAGATGAAGCTTACTTTTGATTGAGCAGTTCTGTAACACTCTTTCTGTAGATACTGCAATTTGACGTTTGGAGCGCCATAGTGCCTATAGTGGAAAAAGGGATATGTTCAAATAAATCCTACACAGAAGCATTCTGTGAAACTTCTTTCTGTTCTGTGCATTCAACTAACAGAGTTGAAGCTTACTTTTGATTGAGCAGTGCTAAAAAACCCTTTCTGTAGAAACAGCAAGTGGACATTCTGAATGCTAAAGACCTATAGTGGAAAAAGGTATATCTTGAAATAAAAACTACACAGAAGCATTCTGTCAAACTTCTTTCTGTTCTGTGCATTAAACTAACAGATTTGAAGCCTACTTTTGATTGAGCACTTCTGAAACACTCTTTCTGTAGAAACTGCAAGTGGACATTCAGAGTGCTAAGGGGCCTATAGTGGTAAAAGGGATATATTCAAGTAAAAACTACACAGAAGCCTTCTGTGTAAATTCTTTCTGTTCGGTCCATTCAACTAACAGAGTTGAAGCTTACTTTTGATTGAGCAGTTCTGAAACACTCTTTCTGTAGAAACTGCAAGTTGACATTTCGAGCGCTAAGGGGCCTACAGTGGAAAAAGGGATATCTTCAGATAAAAACTACACAGAAGCATTCTGTGAAATTTCTTTCTGTTCCGTGCATTCAACTAACAGAGTTGAAGCTTACTTTTGATTGAGCAGTTCTGAAACACTCTTTCTGTAGATACTGCAATTTGTCGTTTCGAGCGCCAAAGGGCCTATAGGGGAAAAAGGGATATGTTCAAATAAAAACTACCCAGAAGCATTCTGTGAAACTTCTTTCTGTTCTGTGCATTCATTTAACAGAGTTGAAGCTTAATTTTGATTGAGCAGTTCTGAAACACTCTTTCTGTAGAAACTGCAAGTGGACATTGCGAGCGCTAAAGGGCCTATAGTGAAAAAAGGGATATCTTCAAATAAAAACTACACAGAAGCATTCGGTGAAACTTCTTTCTGTTCTGTGCATTCATTTAACAGAGTTGAAGCTTAATTTTGATTGAGCAGTTCTGAAACACTCTTTCTGTAGAAACTGCAAGTGGACATTGCGAGCGCTAAAGGGCCTATAGTGAAAAAAGGGATATCTTCAAATAAAAACTACACAGAAGCATTCGGTGAAACTTCTTTCTGTTCTGTGCATTCATTTAACAGAGTTGAAGCTTACATTTGATTGAGCAGATCTGAAACACTCTTTCTGTAGAAACTGCAAGTGGACATTCCGAGCACTAAAGGGCCTATAGTGAAAAAAGGGATATCTTCAAATAAAAACTACACAGAAGCATTCTGTGAAATTTCTTTCTTTTCTGTGCATTCAACAAACAGAACTGAAGCTTCCCTTTGATTGAGCAGTTCTGAAACTCTCTTTCTGTAGAAACAGCAATTGGACATTATGAACGCTATATGCCTCTAGTGGAAAAAGGTAAATGTTCAAATAAAAACTACACAGAAGCATTCTGTCATACTTCTTTCTGTTCTGTGCATTCAACTAAGAGAGTTGAAGCTTACTTTTGATTGAGCAGTTCTGAAACACTCTTTCTGTAGAAACTGCAAGGGGACATTCGGAGTGCTAAGGTGACTACAGTGGTAAAAGAAGTATCTTCAAGTAAAAACTGCACAAAAGCATTCTGTGTAACTTCTTTCTGTTCAGTCCATTCAACTAACGGAGTTGAAGCTTAATTTTGATTGAGAAGTTCTGAAACTCTATTTCTATAAAAACTGCAAGTTGACATTTCGAGCGCTAAAGGGCCTATAGTGGAAAAAGGGATATCTTCAAATAAAAACTACACAGAAGCATTCTGTGAAACCCCTTTCTGTTCTGTGCATTCAACTAACAGAGTTGAAGCTTACTTTTGATTGAGGAGATCTGAAGCACTCTTTCTGTAGAAACTGCAAGTGGACATTCGGAGTGCTAAGGGGCCTATAGTGGTAAAAGGATTATATTCCAATAAAAACTACACAGAAGCATTCTGTGTAACTTCTTTCTGTTCAGTCCATTCAACTAACAGAGTTGAAGCTTACTTTTGATTGAGCAGTTCTGAAACAGTCTTTCTGTAGAAACTGGAGGTTGACATTTCGAGCTCTAAAGGGCCTGTAGTGGAAAAAGGGATATCTTCAAGTAAAAACTACACAGAAGCATTCTGTGAAACTTCATTCTGTTCTGTGAATTCAACTAACAGAGTTGAAGCTTACTTTTGATTGAGCAGTTCTGAAGCAGTCTTTCTGTAGAAACTGGAGGTTGACATTTCGAGCTCTAAAGGGCCTATAGTGGAAAAAGGGATATGTTCAAATAAATCCTACACAGAAGCATTCTGTGAAACTTCTTTCTGTTCTGTGCATTCAACTAACAGAGTTGAAGCTTACTTTTGATTGAGCAGTGCTAAAAAACCCTTTCTGTAGAAACAGCAAGTGGACATTCTGGATGCTAAAGACCTATAGTGGAAAAAGGTATATCTTGAAATAAAAACTACACAGAAGCATTCTGTCAAACTTCTTTCTGTTCTGTGCATTAAACTAACAGATTTGAAGCCTACTTTTGATTGAGCACTTCTGAAACACTCTTTCTGTAGAAACTGCAAGTGGACATTGCGAGCGCTAAAGGGCCTATAGTGAAAAAAGGGATATCTTCAAATAAAAACTACACAGAAGCATTCGGTGAAACTTCTTTCTGTTCTGTGCATTCATTTAACAGAGTTGAAGCTTAATTTTGATTGAGCAGTTCTGAAACACTCTTTCTGTAGAAACTGCAAGTGGACATTGCGAGCGCTAAAGGGCCTATAGTGAAAAAAGGGATATCTTCAAATAAAAACTACACAGAAGCATTCGGTGAAACTTCTTTCTGTTCTGTGCATTCAACTAACAGAGTTGAAGCATACTTTTGGTTGAGCAGTTCTGAAACACTCTTTCTGTAGAAACTGCAAGTGGACATTCCGAGTGCTAAGGGTCCTATAGTGGAAAAAGAATATCTCCAATAAAAACTACACAGAATCATTCTGTGACACTTCTTTCTGTTCTGTGCATTCATCTAACAGAGTTGAAGCTTACTTTTGATTGAGCAGATCTGAAACACTCTTTCCCTAGAAACGGCAAGTGGACATTCCGAGCACTAAAGGCCTATAGTGAAAAAAGAGTTATCTTCAAATAAAAAGTACACAGAAGCATTCTGTCAAACTTCTTTCTGTTCTGTGCATTCAACAAACAGAGTTGAAGCTTCCTTTTGATAGAGCACTTCTGAAACACTCTTTCTGTAGAAACTGCATGTGGACATTCGGAGTGCCAAGGGGCCTACAGGGGTAAAAGTAATATCTCCAAATAAAAACTACACAAAAGCATTCTGTGTAACTTCTTTCTGTTCAGTCCATTCAACTAACCGAGTTGAAACTTACTTTTGATTGAGCAGTTCTGAAACACTCTTTCTGTAGAAACTGCCTGTGCAAATTCCAAGCGCTAAAGGGCCTCTAGTGGAAAAAGCGATATCTTTAAACAAAAACTACACAGAAGCATTTTGTGAAACTTCTTTCTGTTCTGTGCATTCAACTAACAGAGTTGAAGCTTACTTTTGATTGAGCAGTTCTGAAACACTCTTTCTGTAGAAACTGCAAGTGTACATTCCGAGCCCTAAAGGGCCTATAGTGAAAAAAGTGATATCTTCAAATAAAAACTACATAGAAGCATTCTGTCAAACTTCTTTCTGTTCTCTGCATTCTACTAACAGAGTTGAAGATTACTTTTGATTGAGCACTTCTGTAACACTCTTTCTGTAGAAACTGCAAGTTGACATTCGGAGTGCTAAGGGGCCAACAGTGGTAAAAGGAATATCTTCAAATAAAAACTACACAGAAGCGTTCTGTGTAACTTCTTTCTGTTCGGTCCATTCAGCTAACAGAGTTGAAGCTTACTTTTGATTGACCAGTTCTGAAACACTCCTTCTGTAGATACTGCAAGTTGACGTTTCGAGCGCTAAAGAGCCTATACTGGAAAAAGGGATATCTTCATATAAAAACTACACAGAAGCATTCTGTGAAACTTCTTTCTGTTCTGTGCATTGAACTAACAGAGTTGAAACTTACTTTTGATTGAGCAGTTCTGAAACACTCTTTCTGTAGAAACTGCAAGTGGACATTGCGAGCGCTAAAGGGCCTATAGTGAAAAAAGGGATATCTTCAAATAAAAACTACACAGAAGCATTCTGTGAAACTTCTTTCTGTTGTGTTCATTCAACTAACAGAGTTGAAGCATACTTTTGATAGAGCAGTTCTCAAACACTCTTTCTGTAGAAACTGCAAGTGGAAATTCTGAACGCTAAAGAGCCTTTAGTGGAAATAGGAACATCTTCAAATAAAAACTACACAGAAGCATTCTGTGCAACTTCTTTCTCTTCTGTGCCTTCATCTAACAGAGTTGAAGCTTACTTTTGATTGAGCAGTTCTGAAACACTCTTTCTGTAGAAACCGCAAGTGGACATTCTGAACCCTAAAGGCCTATAGTGGAAAAAGGTATATCTTCAAATAAAAACTACACAGAAGCATTCTGTCAAACTTCTTTCTCTTCTGTGCATTAAACTAACAGAGTTGAAGCTTACTTTTGATTGAGCAGATCTGAAACACTCTTTCTGTAGAAACTGCAAGTGAACATTCGGAGTGCTGAGGGACCTATAGTGGTAAAAGTTATATCTTCCAATAAAAACTACACAGAAGCATTCTGTGTAACTTCTTTCTGTTCAGTCCATTCAACTAACAGAGTTGAAGCTTACTTTTGATTGAGCAGTTCTGAAACACTCTTTCTGTAGAAACTGCAAGTGGACATTCCGAGCGCTAAGGGGCCTATAGTGAAAAAAGGGATATCTTCAAATAAAAACTACACAGTAGCATTCTGTGAAACTTCTTTCTCTTCTGTGCATTCAACTAACAGAGTTGAAGCATACTTTTGATTGAGCAGTTCTGAAACACTCTTTCTGTAGAAACTGCAAGTGGACATTCCGAGCGCTCAGGTTCCTATAGTGGAAAAAGGAATATCTCCAAATACAAACTACACAGAAGCATTCTGTGAAGCTTCTTTCTGTTCTGTGCATTGAACTAACAGAGTTGAAGCTTACTTTTGATTGAGCAGATCTGAAACACTCTTTCTGTAGAAACTGCAAGTGGACATTCCGAGCACTAAAGGGCCTATAGTGAAAAAAGGGATATCTTCAAATAAAAACTACACAGAAGCATTCTGTGAAATTTCTTTCTTTTCTGTGCATTCAACAAACAGAAATGAAGCTTCCCTTTGATTGAGCAGTTCTGAAACTCTCTTTCTGTAGAAACAGCAATTGGACATTATGAACGCTATATGCCTCTAGTGGAAAAAGGTAAATGTTCAAATAAAAACTACACAGAAGCATTCTGTCATACTTCTTTCTGTTCTGTGCATTCAACTAAGAGAGTTGAAGCTTACTTTTGATTGAGCAGTTCTGAAACACTCTTTCTGTAGAAACTGCAAGGGACATTCGGAGTGCTAAGGTGACTACAGTGGTAAAAGAAGTATCTTCAAGTAAAAACTGCACAAAAGCATTCTGTGTAACTTCTTTCTGTTCAGTCCATTCAACTAACCGAGTTGAAGCTTAATTTTGATTGAGAAGTTCTGAAACTCTATTTCTATAAAAACTGCAAGTTGACATTTCGAGCGCTAAAGGGCCTAAGTGGAAAAAGGGATATCTTCAAATAAAAACTACACAGAAGCATTCTGTGAAACTCCTTTCTGTTCTGTGCATTCAACTAACAGAGTTGAAGCTTACTTTTGATTGAGGAGATCTGAAGCACTCTTTCTGTAGAAACTGCAAGTGGACATTCGGAGTGCTAAGGGGCCTATAGTGGTAAAAGGATTATATTCCAATAAAAACTACACAGAAGCATTCTGTGTAACTTCTTTCTGTTCAGTCCATTCAACTAACAGAGTTGAAGCTTACTTTTGATTGAGCAGTTCTGAAACAGTCTTTCTGTAGAAACTGGAGGTTGACATTTCGAGCTCTAAAGGGCCTGTAGTGGAAAAAGGGATATCTTCAAGTAAAAACTACACAGAAGCATTCTGTGAAACTTCCTTCTGTTCTGTGAATTCAACTAACAGAGTTGAAGCTTACTTTTGATTGAGCAGTTCTGAAGCAGTCTTTCTGTAGAAACTGGAGGTTGACATTTCGAGCTCTAAAGGGCCTGTAGTGGAAAAAGGGATATCTTCAAGTAAAAATTACACAGAAGCATTCTGTGAATCTTCCTTCTGTTCTGTGAATTCAACTAACAGAGTTGAAGCTTACTTTTGATTGAGCACTTCTGAAACACTCTTTCTGTAGAAACTGGAAGTGTACATTCTGAACGCTAAAGGGCCTTTTGAGGAAAAAGGAATATCTTCAAATAAAAACTACACAGAAGCATTCTGTGCAACTTCTTTCTCCTCTGTGCATTCATCTAGCAGGGTTGAAGCTTACTTTTGATTGAGCAGTTCTGAAACACGCTTTCTGTAGAAACTGCAAGTTGATTCGGAATGCCACGGGGCCTATAGTGGCAAAAGGAATATCTTCAAATAAAAACTACACAGAAGAGTTCTGTGTAACTTCTTTCTGTTCGGTCCATTCAACTAACAGAGATGAAGCTTACTTTTGATTGAGCAGTTCTGTAACACTCTTTCTGTAGATACTGCAATTTGACGTTTGGAGCGCCATAGTGCCTATAGTGGAAAAAGGGATATGTTCAAATAAATCCTACACAGAAGCATTCTGTGAAACTTCTTTCTGTTCTGTGCATTCAACTAACAGAGTTGAAGCTTACTTTTGATTGAGCAGTGCTAAAAAACCCTTTCTGTAGAAACAGCAAGTGGACATTCTGAATGCTAAAGACCTATAGTGGAAAAAGGTATATCTTGAAATAAAAACTACACAGAAGCATTCTGTCAAACTTCTTTCTGTTCTGTGCATTAAACTAACAGATTTGAAGCCTACTTTTGATTGAGCACTTCTGAAACACTCTTTCTGTAGAAACTGCAAGTGGACATTGCGAGCGCTAAAGGGCCTATAGTGAAAAAAGGGATATCTTCAAATAAAAACTACACAGAAGCATTCTGGTGAAACTTCTTTCTGTTCTGTGCATTCATTTAACAGAGTTGAAGCTTAATTTTGATTGAGCAGTTCTGAAACACTCTTTCTGTAGAAACTGCAAGTGGACATTGCGAGCGCTAAAGGGCCTATAGTGAAAAAAGGGATATCTTCAAATAAAAACTACACAGAAGCATTCGGTGAAACTTCTTTCTGTTCTGTGCATTCAACTAACAGAGTTGAAGCATACTTTTGGTTGAGCAGTTCTGAAACACTCTTTCTGTAGAAACTGCAAGTGGACATTCCGAGTGCTAAGGGTCCTATAGTGGAAAAAGAATATCTCCAAATAAAAACTACACAGAATCATTCTGTGACACTTCTTTCTGTTCTGTGCATTCATCTAACAGAGTTGAAGCTTACTTTTGATTGAGCAGATCTGAAACACTCTTTCCCTAGAAACGGCAAGTGGACATTCCGAGCACTAAAGGCCTATAGTGAAAAAAGAGTTATCTTCAAATAAAAAGTACACAGAAGCATTCTGTCAAACTTCTTTCTGTTCTGTGCATTCAACAAACAGAGTTGAAGCTTCCTTTTGATAGAGCACTTCTGAAACACTCTTTCTGTAGAAACTGCATGTGGACATTCGGAGTGCCAAGGGGCCTACAGGGGTAAAAGTAATATCTCCAAATAAAAACTACACAAAAGCATTCTGTGTAACTTCTTTCTGTTCAGTCCATTCAACTAACCGAGTTGAAACTTACTTTTGATTGAGCAGTTCTGAAACACTCTTTCTGTAGAAACTGCCTGTGCAAATTCCAAGCGCTAAAGGGCCTCTAGTGGAAAAAGCGATATCTTTAAACAAAAACTACACAGAAGCATTTTGTGAAACTTCTTTCTGTTCTGTGCATTCAACTAACAGAGTTGAAGCTTACTTTTGATTGAGCAGTTCTGAAACACTCTTTCTGTAGAAACTGCAAGTGTACATTCCGAGCCCTAAAGGGCCTATAGTGAAAAAAGTGATATCTTCAAATAAAAACTACATAGAAGCATTCTGTCAAACTTCTTTCTGTTCTCTGCATTCTACTAACAGAGTTGAAGATTACTTTTGATTGAGCACTTCTGTAACACTCTTTCTGTAGAAACTGCAAGTTGACATTCGGAGTGCTAAGGGGCCAACAGTGGTAAAAGGAATATCTTCAAATAAAAACTACACAGAAGCGTTCTGTGTAACTTCTTTCTGTTCGGTCCATTCAGCTAACAGAGTTGAAGCTTACTTTTGATTGACCAGTTCTGAAACACTCCTTCTGTAGATACTGCAAGTTGACGTTTCGAGCGCTAAAGAGCCTATACTGGAAAAAGGGATATCTTCATATAAAAACTACACAGAAGCATTCTGTGAAACTTCTTTCTGTTCTGTGCATTGAACTAACAGAGTTGAAACTTACTTTTGATTGAGCAGTTCTGAAACACTCTTTCTGTAGAAACTGCAAGTGGACATTGCGAGCGCTAAAGGGCCTATAGTGAAAAAAGGGATATCTTCAAATAAAAACTACACAGAAGCATTCTGTGAAACTTCTTTCTGTTGTGTTCATTCAACTAACAGAGTTGAAGCATACTTTTGATAGAGCAGTTCTCAAACACTCTTTCTGTAGAAACTGCAAGTGGAAATTCTGAACGCTAAAGAGCCTTTAGTGGAAATAGGAACATCTTCAAATAAAAACTACACAGAAGCATTCTGTGCAACTTCTTTCTCTTCTGTGCCTTCATCTAACAGAGTTGAAGCTTACTTTTGATTGAGCAGTTCTGAAACACTCTTTCTGTAGAAACCGCAAGTGGACATTCTGAACCCTAAAGGCCTATAGTGGAAAAAGGTATATCTTCAAATAAAAACTACACAGAAGCATTCTGTCAAACTTCTTTCTCTTCTGTGCATTAAACTAACAGAGTTGAAGCTTACTTTTGATTGAGCAGATCTGAAACACTCTTTCTGTAGAAACTGCAAGTGAACATTCGGAGTGCTGAGGGACCTATAGTGGTAAAAGTTATATCTTCCAATAAAAACTACACAGAAGCATTCTGTGTAACTTCTTTCTGTTCAGTCCATTCAACTAACAGAGTTGAAGCTTACTTTTGATTGAGCAGTTCTGAAACACTCTTTCTGTAGAAACTGCAAGTGGACATTCCGAGCGCTAAGGGGCCTATAGTGAAAAAAGGGATATCTTCAAATAAAAACTACACAGTAGCATTCTGTGAAACTTCTTTCTCTTCTGTGCATTCAACTAACAGAGTTGAAGCATACTTTTGATTGAGCAGTTCTGAAACACTCTTTCTGTAGAAACTGCAAGTGGACATTCCGAGCGCTCAGGTTCCTATAGTGGAAAAAGGAATATCTCCAAATACAAACTACACAGAAGCATTCTGTGAAGCTTCTTTCTGTTCTGTGCATTGAACTAACAGAGTTGAAGCTTACTTTTGATTGAGCAGATCTGAAACACTCTTTCTGTAGAAACTGCAAGTGGACATTCCGAGCACTAAAGGGCCTATAGTGAAAAAAGGGATATCTTCAAATAAAAACTACACAGAAGCATTCTGTGAAATTTCTTTCTTTTCTGTGCATTCAACAAACAGAAATGAAGCTTCCCTTTGATTGAGCAGTTCTGAAACTCTCTTTCTGTAGAAACAGCAATTGGACATTATGAACGCTATATGCCTCTAGTGGAAAAAGGTAAATGTTCAAATAAAAACTACACAGAAGCATTCTGTCATACTTCTTTCTGTTCTGTGCATTCAACTAAGAGAGTTGAAGCTTACTTTTGATTGAGCAGTTCTGAACACTCTTTCTGTAGAAACTGCAAGGGACATTCGGAGTGCTAAGGTGACTACAGTGGTAAAAGAAGTATCTTCAAGTAAAAACTGCACAAAGCATTCTGTGTAACTTCTTTCTGTTCAGTCCATTCAACTAACCGAGTTGAAGCTTAATTTTGATTGAGAAGTTCTGAAACTCTATTCTATAAAAACGAAGTTGACATTTCGAGCTAAGGCTAAGTGGAAAAAGGATATCTTCAAATAAAAACTACACAGAAGCATTCTGTGAAACTCTTTCTGTTCTGTGCATTCAACTAACAGAGTTGAAGCTTACTTTTGATTGAGGAGATCTGAAGCACTCTTTCTGTAGAAACTGCAAGTGGACATTCGGAGTGCTAAGGGGCCTATAGTGGTAAAAGGATTATATTCCAATAAAAACACACAGAAGCATTCTGTGTAACTTCTTTCTGTTCAGTCCATTCAACTAACAGAGTTGAAGCTTACTTTTGATTGAGCAGTTCTGAAACAGTCTTTCTGTAGAAACTGGAGGTTGACATTTCGAGCTCTAAAGGGCCTGTAGTGGAAAAAGGGATATCTTCAAGTAAAAACTACACAGAAGCATTCTGTGAAACTTCCTTCTGTTCTGTGAATTCAACTAACAGAGTTGAAGCTTACTTTTGATTGAGCAGTTCTGAAGCAGTCTTTCTGTAGAAACTGGAGGTTGACATTTCGAGCTCTAAAGGGCCTGTAGTGGAAAAAGGGATATCTTCAAGTAAAAATTACACAGAAGCATTCTGTGAATCTTCCTTCTGTTCTGTGAATTCAACTAACAGAGTTGAAGCTTACTTTTGATTGAGCACTTCTGAAACACTCTTTCTGTAGAAACTGGAAGTGTACATTCTGAACGCTAAAGGGCCTTTTGAGGAAAAAGGAATATCTTCAAATAAAAACTACACAGAAGCATTCTGTGCAACTTCTTTCTCCTCTGTGCATTCATCTAGCAGGGTTGAAGCTTACTTTTGATTGAGCAGTTCTGAAACACGCTTTCTGTAGAAACTGCAAGTTGATTCGGAATGCCACGGGGCCTATAGTGGCAAAAGGAATATCTTCAAATAAAAACTACACAGAAGAGTTCTGTGTAACTTCTTTCTGTTCGGTCCATTCAACTAACAGAGATGAAGCTTACTTTTGATTGAGCAGTTCTGTAACACTCTTTCTGTAGATACTGCAATTTGACGTTTGGAGCGCCATAGTGCCTATAGTGGAAAAAGGGATATGTTCAAATAAATCCTACACAGAAGCATTCTGTGAAACTTCTTTCTGTTCTGTGCATTCAACTAACAGAGTTGAAGCTTACTTTTGATTGAGCAGTGCTAAAAAACCCTTTCTGTAGAAACAGCAAGTGGACATTCTGAATGCTAAAGACCTATAGTGGAAAAAGGTATATCTTGAAATAAAAACTACACAGAAGCATTCTGTCAAACTTCTTTCTGTTCTGTGCATTAAACTAACAGATTTGAAGCCTACTTTTGATTGAGCACTTCTGAAACACTCTTTCTGTAGAAACTGCAAGTGGACATTCAGAGTGCTAAGGGGCCTATAGTGGTAAAAGGGATATATTCAAGTAAAAACTACACAGAAGCCTTCTGTGTAAATTCTTTCTGTTCGGTCCATTCAACTAACAGAGTTGAAGCTTACTTTTGATTGAGCAGTTCTGAAACACTCTTTCTGTAGAAACTGCAAGTTGACATTTCGAGCGCTAAGGGGCCTACAGTGGAAAAAGGGATATCTTCAAATAAAAACTACACAGAAGCATTCTGTGAAATTTCTTTCTGTTCCGTGCATTCAACTAACAGAGTTGAAGCTTACTTTTGATTGAGCAGTTCTGAAACACTCTTTCTGTAGATACTGCAATTTGTCGTTTCGAGCGCCAAAGGGCCTATAGGGGAAAAAGGGATATGTTCAAATAAAAACTACCCAGAAGCATTCTGTGAAACTTCTTTCTGTTCTGTGCATTCATTTAACAGAGTTGAAGCTTAATTTTGATTGAGCAGTTCTGAAACACTCTTTCTGTAGAAACTGCAAGTGGACATTGCGAGCGCTAAAGGGCCTATAGTGAAAAAAGGGATATCTTCAAATAAAAACTACACAGAAGCATTCGGTGAAACTTCTTTCTGTTCTGTGCATTCATTTAACAGAGTTGAAGCTTAATTTTGATTGAGCAGTTCTGAAACACTCTTTCTGTAGAAACTGCAAGTGGACATTGCGAGCGCTAAAGGGCCTATAGTGAAAAAAGGGATATCTTCAAATAAAAACTACACAGAAGCATTCGGTGAAACTTCTTTCTGTTCTGTGCATTCAACTAACAGAGTTGAAGCATACTTTTGGTTGAGCAGTTCTGAAACACTCTTTCTGTAGAAACTGCAAGTGGACATTCCGAGTGCTAAGGGTCCTATAGTGGAAAAAGAATATCTCCAAATAAAAACTACACAGAATCATTCTGTGACACTTCTTTCTGTTCTGTGCATTCATCTAACAGAGTTGAAGCTTACTTTTGATTGAGCAGATCTGAAACACTCTTTCCCTAGAAACGGCAAGTGGACATTCCGAGCACTAAAGGCCTATAGTGAAAAAAGAGTTATCTTCAAATAAAAAGTACACAGAAGCATTCTGTCAAACTTCTTTCTGTTCTGTGCATTCAACAAACAGAGTTGAAGCTTCCTTTTGATAGAGCACTTCTGAAACACTCTTTCTGTAGAAACTGCATGTGGACATTCGGAGTGCCAAGGGGCCTACAGGGGTAAAAGAAATATCTCCAAATAAAAACTACACAAAAGCATTCTGTGTAACTTCTTTCTGTTCAGTCCATTCAACTAACCGAGTTGAAACTTACTTTTGATTGAGCAGTTCTGAAACACTCTTTCTGTAGAAACTGCCTGTGCAAATTCCAAGCGCTAAAGGGCCTCTAGTGGAAAAAGCGATATCTTTAAACAAAAACTACACAGAAGCATTTTGTGAAACTTCTTTCTGTTCTGTGCATTCAACTAACAGAGTTGAAGCTTACTTTTGATTGAGCAGTTCTGAAACACTCTTTCTGTAGAAACTGCAAGTGTACATTCCGAGCCCTAAAGGGCCTATAGTGAAAAAAGTGATATCTTCAAATAAAAACTACATAGAAGCATTCTGTCAAACTTCTTTCTGTTCTCTGCATTCTACTAACAGAGTTGAAGATTACTTTTGATTGAGCACTTCTGTAACACTCTTTCTGTAGAAACTGCAAGTTGACATTCGGAGTGCTAAGGGGCCAACAGTGGTAAAAGGAATATCTTCAAATAAAAACTACACAGAAGCGTTCTGTGTAACTTCTTTCTGTTCGGTCCATTCAGCTAACAGAGTTGAAGCTTACTTTTGATTGACCAGTTCTGAAACACTCCTTCTGTAGATACTGCAAGTTGACGTTTCGAGCGCTAAAGAGCCTATACTGGAAAAAGGGATATCTTCATATAAAAACTACACAGAAGCATTCTGTGAAACTTCTTTCTGTTCTGTGCATTGAACTAACAGAGTTGAAACTTACTTTTGATTGAGCAGTTCTGAAACACTCTTTCTGTAGAAACTGCAAGTGGACATTGCGAGCGCTAAAGGGCCTATAGTGAAAAAAGGGATATCTTCAAATAAAAACTACACAGAAGCATTCTGTGAAACTTCTTTCTGTTGTGTTCATTCAACTAACAGAGTTGAAGCATACTTTTGATAGAGCAGTTCTCAAACACTCTTTCTGTAGAAACTGCAAGTGGAAATTCTGAACGCTAAAGAGCCTTTAGTGGAAATAGGAACATCTTCAAATAAAAACTACACAGAAGCATTCTGTGCAACTTCTTTCTCTTCTGTGCCTTCATCTAACAGAGTTGAAGCTTACTTTTGATTGAGCAGTTCTGAAACACTCTTTCTGTAGAAACCGCAAGTGGACATTCTGAACCCTAAAGGCCTATAGTGGAAAAAGGTATATCTTCAAATAAAAACTACACAGAAGCATTCTGTCAAACTTCTTTCTCTTCTGTGCATTAAACTAACAGAGTTGAAGCTTACTTTTGATTGAGCAGATCTGAAACACTCTTTCTGTAGAAACTGCAAGTGAACATTCGGAGTGCTGAGGGACCTATAGTGGTAAAAGTTATATCTTCCAATAAAAACTACACAGAAGCATTCTGTGTAACTTCTTTCTGTTCAGTCCATTCAACTAACAGAGTTGAAGCTTACTTTTGATTGAGCAGTTCTGAAACACTCTTTCTGTAGAAACTGCAAGTGGACATTCCGAGCGCTAAGGGGCCTATAGTGAAAAAAGGGATATCTTCAAATAAAAACTACACAGTAGCATTCTGTGAAACTTCTTTCTCTTCTGTGCATTCAACTAACAGAGTTGAAGCTTACTTTTGATTGAGCAGTTCTGAAACACTCTTTCTGTAGAAACTGCAAGTGGACATTCCGAGCGCTCAGGTTCCTATAGTGGAAAAAGGAATATCTACAAATAAAAACTACACAGAAGCATTCTGTGAACTTCTTTCTGTTCGTCATTCAACTAACAGAGTTGAAGCTTACTTTTGATTGAGCAGTCTGAAACACTCTTTCTGTAGAAACTGCAAGTGGACATTCTAGCCATAGTAAAAGATATCAATACTACACAGAAGCATTCTGTGAACTTCTTTCTTTCTGTGCATTAACTAAAGATGAAGCTTCTTTTGATTGAGAGTCTGAACCTCTTTCTGTAGAAACTGCAAGTGGACATTCCGAGCACTAAAGGGCCTATAGTGAAAAAAGGGATATCTTCAAATAAAAACTACACAGAAGCATTCTGTGAAATTCTTTCTTTCTGTGCATTCAACAAACAGAAATGAAGCTTCCTTTGATTGAGCAGTTCTGAAACTCTCTTTCTGTAGAAACAGCAATTGGACATTATGAACGCTATATGCTATATGCCTCTAGTGGAAAAAGGAAATGTTCAAATAAAAACTACACAGAAGCATTCTGTCATACTTCTTTCTGTTCTGTGCATTCAACTAAGAGAGTTGAAGCTTACTTTTGATTGAGCAGTTCTGAAACACTCTTCTGTAGAAACTGCAAGGGACATTCGGAAGTGACTAAGTGAAAAAGTATCTTAATAAAAACAAAAACATTCTGTGAACTTCTTTCTGTTCAGTCATTCAACTAACGAGTTGAAGCTTAATTTTGATTGAGAAGTTTGAAACTCTATTCTATAAAAAGCAATTGACATTTGACGCTAAAGGCTAGTGGAAAAAGGAATTTCAAATAAAAACTACACAGAAGCATTCTGTGAAACTACTTTCTGTTCTGTGCATTCAACTAACAGAGTTGAAGCTTACTTTTGATTGAGCAGATCTGAAGCACTCTTTCTGTAGAAACTGCAAGTGGACATTCGGAGTGCTAAGGGGCCTATAGTGGTAAAAGGATTATATTCCAATAAAAACTACACAGAAGCATTCTGTGTAACTTCTTTCTGTTCAGTCCATTCAACTAACAGAGTTGAAGCTTACTTTTGATTGAGCAGTTCTGAAACAGTCTTTCTGTAGAAACTGGAGGTTGACATTTCGAGCTCTAAAGGGCCTGTAGTGGAAAAAGGGATATCTTCAAGTAAAAACTACACAGAAGCATTCTGTGAAACTTCCTTCTGTTCTGTGAATTCAACTAACAGAGTTGAAGCTTACTTTTGATTGAGCAGTTCTGAAGCAGTCTTTCTGTAGAAACTGGAGGTTGACATTTCGAGCTCTAAAGGGCCTGTAGTGGAAAAAGGGATATCTTCAAGTAAAAATTACACAGAAGCATTCTGTGAATCTTCCTTCTGTTCTGTGAATTCAACTAACAGAGTTGAAGCTTACTTTTGATTGAGCACTTCTGAAACACTCTTTCTGTAGAAACTGGAAGTGTACATTCTGAACGCTAAAGGGCCTTTTGAGGAAAAAGGAATATCTTCAAATAAAAACTACACAGAAGCATTCTGTGCAACTTCTTTCTCCTCTGTGCATTCATCTAGCAGGGTTGAAGCTTACTTTTGATTGAGCAGTTCTGAAACACGCTTTCTGTAGAAACTGCAAGTTGATTCGGAATGCCACGGGGCCTATAGTGGCAAAAGGAATATCTTCAAATAAAAACTACACAGAAGAGTTCTGTGTAACTTCTTTCTGTTCGGTCCATTCAACTAACAGAGATGAAGCTTACTTTTGATTGAGCAGTTCTGTAACACTCTTTCTGTAGATACTGCAATTTGACGTTTGGAGCGCCATAGTGCCTATAGTGGAAAAAGGGATATGTTCAAATAAATCCTACACAGAAGCATTCTGTGAAACTTCTTTCTGTTCTGTGCATTCAACTAACAGAGTTGAAGCTTACTTTTGATTGAGCAGTGCTAAAAAACCCTTTCTGTAGAAACAGCAAGTGGACATTCTGAATGCTAAAGACCTATAGTGGAAAAAGGTATATCTTGAAATAAAAACTACACAGAAGCATTCTGTCAAACTTCTTTCTGTTCTGTGCATTAAACTAACAGATTTGAAGCCTACTTTTGATTGAGCACTTCTGAAACACTCTTTCTGTAGAAACTGCAAGTGGACATTCAGAGTGCTAAGGGGCCTATAGTGGTAAAAGGGATATATTCAAGTAAAAACTACACAGAAGCCTTCTGTGTAAATTCTTTCTGTTCGGTCCATTCAACTAACAGAGTTGAAGCTTACTTTTGATTGAGCAGTTCTGAAACACTCTTTCTGTAGAAACTGCAAGTTGACATTTCGAGCGCTAAGGGGCCTATAGTGGAAAAAGGGATATCTTCAAATAAAAACTACACAGAAGCATTCTGTGAAATTTCTTTCTGTTCCGTGCATTCAACTAACAGAGTTGAAGCTTACTTTTGATTGAGCAGTTCTGAAACACTCTTTCTGTAGATACTGCAATTTGTCGTTTCGAGCGCCAAAGGGCCTATAGGGGAAAAAGGGATATGTTCAAATAAAAACTACCCAGAAGCATTCTGTGAAACTTCTTTCTGTTCTGTGCATTCATTTAACAGAGTTGAAGCTTAATTTTGATTGAGCAGTTCTGAAACACTCTTTCTGTAGAAACTGCAAGTGGACATTCCGAGAGCTAAAGGTCCTATAGTGAAAAAAGGGATATCTTCAAATAAAAACTACACAGAAGCATTCGGTGAAACTTCTTTCTGTTCTGTGCATTCATTTAACAGAGTTGAAGCTTACTTTTGATTGAGCAGTTCTGAAACACTCTTTCTGTAGAAACTGCAAGTGGACATTCCGAGTGCTAAGGGTCCTATAGTGGAAAAAGAATATCTCCAAATAAAAACTACACAGAATCATTCTGTGACACTTCTTTCTGTTCTGTGCATTCATCTAACAGAGTTGAAGCTTACTTTTGATTGAGCAGATCTGAAACACTCTTTCCCTAGAAACGGCAAGTGGACATTCCGAGCACTAAAGGCCTATAGTGAAAAAAGAGTTATCTTCAAATAAAAAGTACACAGAAGCATTCTGTCAAACTTCTTTCTGTTCTGTGCATTCAACAAACAGAGTTGAAGCTTCCTTTTGATAGAGCACTTCTGAAACACTCTTTCTGTAGAAACTGCATGTGGACATTCGGAGTGCCAAGGGGCCTACAGGGGTAAAAGAATATCTCCAAATAAAAACTACACAAAAGCATTCTGTGTAACTTCTTTCTGTTCAGTCCATTCAACTAACCGAGTTGAAACTTACTTTTGATTGAGCAGTTCTGAAACACTCTTTCTGTAGAAACTGCCTGTGCAAATTCCAAGCGCTAAAGGGCCTCTAGTGGAAAAAGCGATATCTTTAAACAAAAACTACACAGAAGCATTTTGTGAAACTTCTTTCTGTTCTGTGCATTCAACTAACAGAGTTGAAGCTTACTTTTGATTGAGCAGTTCTGAAACACTCTTTCTGTAGAAACTGCAAGTGTACATTCCGAGCCCTAAAGGGCCTATAGTGAAAAAAGTGATATCTTCAAATAAAAACTACATAGAAGCATTCTGTCAAACTTCTTTCTGTTCTCTGCATTCTACTAACAGAGTTGAAGATTACTTTTGATTGAGCACTTCTGTAACACTCTTTCTGTAGAAACTGCAAGTTGACATTCGGAGTGCTAAGGGCCAACAGTGGTAAAAGGAATATCTTCAAATAAAAACTACACAGAAGCGTTCTGTGTAACTTCTTTCTGTTCGGTCCATTCAGCTAACAGAGTTGAAGCTTACTTTTGATTGACCAGTTCTGAAACACTCCTTCTGTAGATACTGCAAGTTGACGTTTCGAGCGCTAAAGAGCCTATACTGGAAAAAGGGATATCTTCATATAAAAACTACACAGAAGCATTCTGTGAAACTTCTTTCTGTTCTGTGCATTGAACTAACAGAGTTGAAACTTACTTTTGATTGAGCAGTTCTGAAACACTCTTTCTGTAGAAACTGCAAGTGGACATTGCGAGCGCTAAAGGGCCTATAGTGAAAAAAGGGATATCTTCAAATAAAAACTACACAGAAGCATTCTGTGAAACTTCTTTCTGTTGTGTTCATTCAACTAACAGAGTTGAAGCATACTTTTGATAGAGCAGTTCTCAAACACTCTTTCTGTAGAAACTGCAAGTGGAAATTCTGAACGCTAAAGAGCCTTTAGTGGAAATAGGAACATCTTCAAATAAAAACTACACAGAAGCATTCTGTGCAACTTCTTTCTCTTCTGTGCCTTCATCTAACAGAGTTGAAGCTTACTTTTGATTGAGCAGTTCTGAAACACTCTTTCTGTAGAAACCGCAAGTGGACATTCTGAACCCTAAAGGCCTATAGTGGAAAAAGGTATATCTTCAAATAAAAACTACACAGAAGCATTCTGTCAAACTTCTTTCTCTTCTGTGCATTAAACTAACAGAGTTGAAGCTTACTTTTGATTGAGCAGATCTGAAACACTCTTTCTGTAGAAACTGCAAGTGAACATTCGGAGTGCTGAGGGACCTATAGTGGTAAAAGTTATATCTTCCAATAAAAACTACACAGAAGCATTCTGTGTAACTTCTTTCTGTTCAGTCCATTCAACTAACAGAGTTGAAGCTTACTTTTGATTGAGCAGTTCTGAAACACTCTTTCTGTAGAAACTGCAAGTGGACATTCCGAGCGCTAAGGGGCCTATAGTGAAAAAAGGGATATCTTCAAATAAAAACTACACAGTAGCATTCTGTGAAACTTCTTTCTCTTCTGTGCATTCAACTAACAGAGTTGAAGCATACTTTTAGACATTGAGCAGTTCTGAAAACACTCTTCTGTGAAATCTGGCATAACAGAGTGAGTATTTGATTGAGCAGTTCTGAAACACTCTTTCTGATAGAAAACTGAACAAGTGAAGACATTCCGAGCCGCTCAGGTTTCCTATAGTGGGAGAAAAGGAAATATCTTCCCCCAAATACAAACATACAACAGAAGCATTCTGATGAAGCTTCTTTCTGTTCTGTTCTGTGCATTGAAACTAACAGAGTTGAAGCTTACTTTTGATTGAGCAATCTGAAACACTCTTTCTGTAGAAACTGCAAGTGGACATTCCGAGCACTAAAGGGCCTATAGTGAAAATAGGAATATCTTCAAATAAAAACTACACAGAAGCATTCTGTGAAATTTCTTTCTTTTCTGTGCATTCAACAAACAGAAATGAAGCTTCCCTTTGATTGAGCAGTTCTGAAACTCTCTTTCTGTAGAAACAGCAATTGGACATTATGAACGCTATATGCCTCTAGTGGAAAAAGGTAAATGTTCAAATAAAAACTACACAGAAGCATTCTGTCATACTTCTTTCTGTTCTGTGCATTCAACTAAGAGAGTTGAAGCTTACTTTTGATTGAGCAGTTCTGAAACACTCTTTCTGTAGAAACTGCAAGGGACATTCGGAGTGCTAAGGTGACTACAGTGGTAAAAGAAGTATCTTCAAGTAAAAACTGCACAAAAGCATTCTGTGTAACTTCTTTCTGTTCAGTCCATTCAACTAACCGAGTTGAAGCTTAATTTTGATTGAGAAGTTCTGAAACTCTATTTCTATAAAAACTGCAAGTTGACATTTCGAGCGCTAAAGGGCCTATAGTGGAAAAAGGATATCTTCAAATAAAAACTACACAGAAGCATTCTGTGAAACTCCTTTCTGTTCTGTGCATTCAACTAACAGAGTTGAAGCTTACTTTGATTGAGGAGATCTGAAGCACTCTTTCTGTAGAAACTGCAAGTGGACATTCGGAGTGCTAAGGGGCCTATAGTGGTAAAAGGATTATATTCCAATAAAAACTACACAGAAGCATTCTGTGTAACTTCTTTCTGTTCAGTCCATTCAACTAACAGAGTTGAAGCTTACTTTTGATTGAGCAGTTCTGAAACAGTCTTTCTGTAGAAACTGGAGGTTGACATTTCGACTCTAAAGGCCTGTAGTGGAAAAAGGGATATCTTCAAGTAAAAACTACACAGAAGCATTCTGTGAAACTTCCTTCTGTTCTGTGAATTCAACTAACAGAGTTGAAGCTTACTTTTGATTGAGCAGTTCTGAAGCAGTCTTTCTGTAGAAACTGGAGGTTGACATTTCGAGCTCTAAAGGGCCTGTAGTGGAAAAAGGGATATCTTCAAGTAAAAATTACACAGAAGCATTCTGTGAATCTTCCTTCTGTTCTGTGAATTCAACTAACAGAGTTGAAGCTTACTTTTGATTGAGCACTTCTGAAACACTCTTTCTGTAGAAACTGGAAGTGTACATTCTGAACGCTAAAGGGCCTTTTGAGGAAAAAGGAATATCTTCAAATAAAAACTACACAGAAGCATTCTGTGCAACTTCTTTCTCCTCTGTGCATTCATCTAGCAGGGTTGAAGCTTACTTTTGATTGAGCAGTTCTGAAACACGCTTTCTGTAGAAACTGCAAGTTGATTCGGAATGCCACGGGGCCTATAGTGGCAAAAGGAATATCTTCAAATAAAAACTACACAGAAGAGTTCTGTGTAACTTCTTTCTGTTCGGTCCATTCAACTAACAGAGATGAAGCTTACTTTTGATTGAGCAGTTCTGTAACACTCTTTCTGTAGATACTGCCAATTTGACGTTTGGAGCGCCATAGTGCCTATAGGGAAAAAGGATATGTTTCAAATAAATCCTACACAGAAGCATTCTGTGAAACTTCTTCTGTTCTGTGCATTCAACTAACAGAGTGAAGCTTACTTTTGATTGAGCAGTGCTAAAAACCCTTCTGTAGAAACAGCAAGGGACATTCTGAATGCTAAAGACCTATAGTGGAAAAAGGTATATCTTGAAATAAAAAACTACACAGAAGCATTCTGTCAAACTTCTTTCTGTTCTGTGCATTAAACTAAACAGATTTGAAGCCTACTTTTGATTGAGCACTTCTAAAACACTCTTTCTGTAGAAACTGCAAGTGGACATTCAGAGTGCTAAGGGGGCCTATAGTGGTAAAAGGATATATTCAAGTAAAAACTACACAGAAGCCTTCTGTGTAAATTCTTTCTGTTCGGTCCATTCAACTAACAGAGTTGAAGCTTACTTTTTGATTGAGCAGTTCTGAACACACTCTTTCTGTAGAAACTGCAAGTTGACATTTTCGAGCGCTAAGGGGCCTACAGAGTGGAAAAGGGATATCTTCAAATAAAAAACTACACAGAAGCATTCTGTGAAATTTCTTTCTGTTCCGTGCATTCAACTAACAGAGTTGAAGCTTACTTTTGATTGAGCAGTTCTGAAACTCTTTCTGTAGATACTGCAATTTGTCGTTTTCGAGCGCCAAAGGGCCATAGGGGAAAAAGGGATATGTTCAAATAAAAACTACCCAGAAGCATTCTGTGAAACTTCTTTCTGTTCTGTGCATTCATTTAACAGAGTTGAAGCTTAATTTTGATTGAGCAGTTCTGAAAACACTCTTTCTGTAGAAACTGCAAGTGGACATTGCGAGCGCTAAAGGGCCTATAGTGAAAAAGGGATATCTTCAAATAAAAACTACACAGAAGCATTCGGTGAAACTTCTTTCTGTTCAGTGCATTCAACTAACAGAGTTGAAGCTTACTTTTGATTGAGCAGTTCTGAAACACTCTTTCTGTAGAAACTGCAAGTGGACATTCCGAGTGCTAAGGGTCCTATAGTGGAAAAAAGATATCTCCAAATAAAAACTACACAGAATCATTCTGTGACATTCTTTCTGTTCTGTGCATTCATCTAACAGAGTTGAAGCTTACTTTTGATTGAGCAGATCTGAAACACTCTTTCCCTAGAAACGGCAAGTGGATTACATTTCCGAGCACAAAAGGCCTATAGTGAAAAAAGAGTTATCTTCAAATAAAAAGTACACAGAAGCATTCTGTCAAACTTCTTTCTTCTGTGCATTCAACAAACAGAGTTGAAGCTTCCTTTTGATAGAGCACTTCTGAAACACTTTTCTGTAGAAACTGCATGTGGACATTCGGAGTGCCAAAGGG